>NC_062227.1:82424228-82441728 GCF_902686445.1 Sciurus carolinensis
CCCAAACACCTGTGCCGTTCGTTCCTGCAGCTCAGGGCTCAGGGGGCCGTGATGGAGCAGAGTCGTCCTGCACTAAGAATCCGTGGGCCCCTCGACTGGCCAGAGCCGCCTTCCCTCCCTGGCAGCAGGTGGTCTGCCCGAGCTCCCCATGTGGCGGCCTTGCCCAGGGGGCCTGCTCCCTGGGCCAACCTCTGCTGAGCCACTCTTCCTTCCACCTAGCAGCCTGTGGAACTGCGGAAGCCGGGCACGTGACGTGGCCCCCCCCAGGAAGCAGCCGCTGGCCTGGCCACGAAGCTGCTGAGTGCACCGCAGTGCTTCCCGGGCGGTGCCCCGACCAAGTCGAGGTCCCCTCTGAAGCTGCAGTGCAGTCGCAGCCCCAGCTCGGCTGTGGCTGGTGTTCCTGTTCTGGACCACAGTCTCTGCGCCTGGTGCCCTGCATTTCAGGGCCGGCACAGTCCTGTTGTGGTGGCCCCGGTGGGCCCACAGGGTAACAAACGTGGTGTTCCATCCTGAGCTTCCAGGACATCTCACACCGTGTTAGAATCCAGTCCCCGGTTGGCAGGAGCAGGAAGGATGGACGTGGGTAGTGCCTTCTGTCTGCGTCCTGGGTCTGCTGATGGTGGTCTGTAACGTGGTGGTCCCAGAGGAAGAGGCCTGGGACCCCACAGGGTTGGAGCCCCAGAGAGGTGAGGTGGCCCCCAGGGCAGGCTGTGGAGGAAGGTGCAGGTGCCTGGCCAAGACCCCTCCTGCAGGCAGGGCTGCTGGGCTCCGGGTGTGGCTCTCCAGGCCCCAGAGCCTCTCAGGGCAGAGGGTTCCAGGGCACTGAGGCTCTGTCCTCAGGACGTGCTCTCCTTCACCAGGCTCATGCCTTGGGTTTTACGACTCAGTCCGCAGGACCCTCTCTTACCAGGAGGGTTATGTTGCTGGTGAGGAACACTCACTGGGTGGCCCTGCGTGGTAACCGACCTTCTCTGCTCCTTTTCAGCCCGTCTCTGCCCGCCCTCGACTGGCAGCTGCCATCCCACTCGGGCCCGTATGAGCTGCGGATCGAGGTGCAGCCCAAATCCCACCACAGAGCTCACTATGAGACGGAAGGCAGCCGGGGGGCCGTGAAGGCATCGGCCGGAGGACACCCCATTGTGCAGGTATGGCTCACCACAGGCTTGGCGCTGCAGTCCAGCAGCCCGTTGCCCCCTGAGTTCAAGTACCATTGTCTCCTGAAAGTTATGTCTAGTAAGGGGTGAGGTCCCCATTTCCTCCCGGTGTAGATGCCCTTGACTTGTGACAGCCTTGTCCCGTTTCGCCCTTGTAAGTGAAATATGGAAAGTCAGAAGTGCACCCACCCCCAGCCTCCTGACCCACGCCCTCCTGGCTGGCTGCCCAGGCTGTGGCTGCCGCCTGGCTCCGCAGCTAGAGGAGAACTCTCACCTCGAGCACAGTGCTGCTGGATGCGTGTGGCTTTACTGCCATCAAGCAGGGGAGACCCACCTCGAGCCCCCTGACAGGCTGAGCGTGTAGCCTGCAGATGGTCAGCGATGGCTCTGAAGGTGTGCCCAGCAGACCTGTCTACACATGTGGGACACGGGGTGGTGGTTCTCTTCTTGCTGAAGGCCTTGGCCTGCTGCAGTGGCTCTCAGAAGTTCCTGGCCACCTCCTCTCCTGACTTTGGTGGCAACACAGGTGCTGGGCTGCTGACCCTGGCCCCAGGGTGGGCTGTCCTCACCAGCCTGGTGGGCCACATCTGAGGGAGCTGGCGAGGGGACAGGGATGCTGGGGAGAGGTGGCCTTGTGGGTGCACACCGTAGCAGGTCCCTGTGGAGCCAGGCTCTCCCCGTGTGGCTCTGGTGGCACATCCTCGCCTCATTAACATCTTGGCAAAGGAAGCATCCAATTGAGTTAGAGTGTCCAGCAGTGATGGCCAGGGAGGCACGTGGTGGCCGAGAGGGACCAGCGTGCTGACCCATGCTTGTCTCTTCTCTGCTGGACGTCGTTGTGAAATCCTTGTGACCGTGGAGGGGCCCGCATTCCCCTCAGCCGTGCGGTGGGCTCGGAGGCTCAGCCTCAGGGCGCTGCTGCTGCCCAGCCAGAGTTCTGGCCACGGAGCCCTCAGGAGCCTTTCCTCCAGTGCCCCCACATCACAGAGCATGGTGAATTCCTATGATTTAGGGAATGATGCAAGCCAGAGGGGGCGCTCAGTAGGGCACCCCGCACTTCTGTTTTGTTCCATTTAGGTAAATAAGAAGCCTGGGAGGCGGAGCACGTGGAGACAATGGCTGTTTGCCAACGCAGCAGTCAGTCGCCTGGAATTAGCGGGCGAGGCACAGAGGCAAAGCACTTTAGCCGCGCTTGCAGATGGTGTTAAGGTGATATTTGTGGCCCGTGTGCTTGACGCCAATTAATACCCACTCTGTTAGCTGCTTGACGTGAGAAAATGCAGGAGACGTCGGCGCACAGCGGCCAGCTGGCATTTTAAGCTTCCGCCTTCCCAGGTGGAAGCAGGTCAGATAATGCTCGTGTTCAGTTGTGCTAAATAACGACAGGCATTTACCTCCCTGTCTCGCTATGTTTTCCCTGAAAAGTGCATTATTATTGAATGGAAAAGGTATTAAAAAGGAGAGGAAATGAGTCTATTAGAGGAGGAGCCATGGAAACAAGCAATGGAAAACAACGTCCGAGCACCCCGTTCATTCTAAATCATATCCGTGCGGGGCGCTGGCTGCAGAGCGAGGGGCGTCAGCGTGCGCTCCGTCATGAAAGGCAGAGTGTCCGCCAGAGCTTGCTGTTGGCCCTGGTTGATGGAGCGGTGGTCCTGCGGCTGCCTTTGGAGGGTGGAGTGGGTGGTGAGTGTGGAGAGCCTAATGGACCCCCTCTGCTGAGGGCTCCAGAGGTGCCTGGCTCCCACCGGACGCTGCGCTACCGCCAGCACCCAGGGAACGGCTCCCGTAGACGCCCCCTAGCCCCGTCTACCCACCCACACAGACAATATTGAGAAACGGAGACATTTTGGAGGAATTGAGAAACTTGAAACAGTCATTTAAAGTGCCTTTAAAACGTGTTTTCACAATTATTTAAAATTAATTCTACGTGTTGTGGAGAGCAGCCAATCAGGGCAGGCTGGTGGTGTTTCAGCCCATGGTCCCCTAGTCCCCTGCATCCCGAAGAGGGGGAAAGGCCAGGTCTGTTGGCGTTTCTCATGGTGAGAAATTAGTGATCAGGGGAGCTTTCTGCATGCCGTGCAGTGAACCCACACCTGTGCCAGCATAGGCGAGCGGCAGGAGGGGGGGGGCTTTGTTTTCTTTCTTGGTTGGTGGACCACAAATTGGGTAAAAATAGAATTTGCGCATAATTATAAAACACACTAAAATAGAAAACCATGGCCATGAATGCTCAGTAACCACAAAGTTTTCTTCTGTACTGTCGAGTTATTTTGGCATATCCTTCAGCACCAGCGGCTCGACGCCCAGGCCCTCCTCTGGCTTTCAGAGCTGGGTGTGCAGCACTGTGGCCACAGATCACAGGTGGGGGCCCAGCAGCGCCGTGACCCATCTCGTGGTTACCTTTGCTGTCTTGACCCTTCAGATCCACCACGCATGTTGGCACCTTCGCACATCAAACATTCTGCTCCCTTCCATGTATCCACCAGTCTTTTTCTGTGTTTTAAAAAGTCTGTGCCTAAAATCAAAGCCAGTGATATGCAGAATGCAAACCCCAGCAGAGCCCAAGAGGAAGGTAGGAGAAGAGAGGGAGTGAGGACGTGGCTGCCCCCAGGATCCTCTCCCTATTGCAGGGGGCCAGGATTCTTAGCCCCACCCAGGCAGAACCAGAGGCAGCAGTGCTTCAGCTCGGGCTGGGCGCTGCGTCTGGCCTCGCCCCGAGGTTCCTACAGGGCTTACCTGGGTCATGCTGAGCCCTGGTGGGTGCGAGTGCACAGGACACCCTCCCTTAGTCTAGGGACCTTCCTATGGGACAGTGCAGTGCTCGCAGGGTCATGCCCTTCCCCAGGGACTGCGTCCCTTCTTCCTCCCATGGACATGTCCTTGGAGCAATCCAGCAGCCATTGGCTGTGGGAGGTGGGGCCCCGGGTCTGCCTGGCACCAGGGAAGGTCAGGGAATTGCTGCCTGGTGGGTCCGTCAGGCAGGTCGGAGGCCAGCTCCACAGCCCCTGGTGGACGTGGTCCTTGTGGACTCGGCATGGACCCCAGCAATTGTGGCTGCTGTTCCCATCCCCAGATGACTGAGGCCCTCTTGAGCCATGTGAGGCCGGGCTCCAGAGCTGCCTCCAGAGCACACGTGGGTCCTGCCCCTGTGATGGCGTAGAAGCCCAAGACGAGAGCCATGAGTGGGTTCATCTGGACCTTCAGATGCGCCTTTGCCTCTGCAGAGAAGTTGCCTGGGGCAGCCCGACCAAAAGAACTGTCCGGATTCTGGACAGACCTGAGGTCCCTCCTGCCTTGGGTTAGCCCTCTGGCTATCAGTCTCCTGTCTGTCCCTGGCTGCAGTGGGAGGAGCTGAGAACGCAGGTCTCCTGAGGGTGCATCCTGGGAACATGTCCTGGAGTCCTGGAGGCCTGTGGAGGCCTCGGGAGCCTCGGCAGAGCTCTGTCCTGTCGGCAGGTAGAGCTCTGCCGGGTGGGGGTCCGACTGACCTGGAGCCACGGAATCCAGCTCCTTTACCTGTCACCAGAATAGCTTGCTGATAGCATCTGACCTGCACGGGAGGCTGCTGTGCCTGAATAATTAACCACTGAAGTGCAGAGCACACGGGGCCTGTTGAGTCCTGAGCCGATGGTAGTTTGAGACGCCTCAGTTACCAGTGACCCTCAGCCCCTGCCTGGCCCATGAAGGGTTTGAATCAGCCACAGAGCCAGGCAGTGGCTCCTGCCTGTGATCCCAGTACCTCTAGAGGCTGAGGCAGGAGAATAACAAGCCTGGGCAACTTATGAAGACCCTGCCTCAAAATAAAAAATAAAAAGGGCTGGGGTGCAGCTCAGTGGCAGAAGCCCCTGGGATCAATCCCCAGCACCAAAAAACAAAACAACAAAACCAGCAGCAGGCAGGGCTGGACAGGGACCCTGGCTGGACTCCACTGGTGGGGTGAGACGTGCACTCAGGGTACAGGCCGCAAGAGGGGGTGCTGAGGGTCGGGCAGCACTGGCAGCACAGCGAGGGGCAGGGACCTGCTGGTGAATGGGCGTAAGGCACGGGTGGGCCGGCCCCAGTGGTCCTGGGAACTTTCCTGGTGCTTCCTGGTTTCAAGGCCCACTTTGCCCCCATAGATCCATGGAAGACGCTTTGCTGCATGCGAGAAATCCGACAGCAGACAGTCAGGGATGAGGCCCGCCAGAGGCCCTGTTCTCGGGGTGTTGACTTTGGCGTCTGAGTCGGGGTCGCTGTTTCAGTCACTGCGCTGCAGGCAGCGTCTTTCCCAGGCCCCAGAGGTTTAGAATGCCGGCGTTGCGGGCAGCAGGCTCCCAAGTGTGTCTGACACCAGCAGGGTTGGCGCCTCCTCGTTGGTCGCCGTCACAGCTGCTCTTACCCGAGCCTGACTCCGTTCTCCCAGGTGACCCCTCACTCACCGGACAGGACCGTTTGACAGGAGACCCAGGGTTCCACAAAAGCGCTGTGAGTGAGGCTGCTGTCGCTGAGTGAGTACTGTCTGACCTAGACCACGCCTGCCCAGGGGAGTGCGTGCTGGAGAGCCAGTGGCCGTGGTCTGTTCCAGTCCAGTGCTGGGGACCTGCCAGCAGAGGTGCCCAGGGGAGAGGAAGGTGCAGCTCTGCCCTGCTGCTGGCAACTGTGCTGCTGCACAGGGCGTGGGTGGGTTTTTGTGGGCAGGCTCAACACCTGGGTGGCCTCTCCTCTTTCAGGAGGTTCCCAGTGAGCATGATGTCCTCCTGTCCTCTATAGGCACAAAGTCAAGGGTTCTCAGAGGTGCCCACATGGCTCAGTCCCAGCGTTGGATTGCTTCCATTAATATGGACAGATTCACAAAAGTGCTGTGAGGAAAGCCCTGCTACCCCAAAATGCCCGGTCAGCCTATGACCATGGTCCCCTGTCATGCTCTTCCTCAGAGCAAAGCCACACTGTCCGACAGCAGGAGGTGCCAGGTGCCAGCAACAGCACAGTGGCAGCTCTCGCCGCGTCAGTGTGCGTCCAGGTGCCAGCAACAGCACAGTGGCAGCTCTCGCCGCGTCAGTGTGCGTGAGGAGGTGGCCCGTGCCCTCACCACGGGTCGCAGTAGCAATCTTCGAAAGCAGGTCGTTCCTTGCTGAGCTCCAGGGCTGTGGAGACAAGCCTTAGGGCCTTGTGCCAGCACCTCCCCTGGAGCAGAGTCCATGCAGAACTGGACACAGAGCCCCGTCCAGAGCATGGGGTCCCAGCCCGTGTCCCCGGCCATGCCTGCCACTTGGGAGCACTGAGAGTCTGAGTGATCCCTCGCCAACGACTCTCCTTGATCGCGCAACACTGACGTTCTGCAAGTGGCTTTCCTGAGGTTCTCTGAGGGCAGAACCCTCTCCAGATGGTCTCCGCCAGGAGGTGTGCGCAGGCCCACTGGGGCTTGCTGGCCCACCCCTCAACCCTGCCTGGTGCTGTTGGACAGGCAGCTTTTCTGGGTCCGGACGAGAATCAGTAGCTAAGTGATGTCCCCAGCCGGCCCTCCCTGGGGCCACAGGCAGGCCACTCCTCCCGTGTGGACCTACGGCCTCCCGGGCCACCCTGCCCCACGGCAGCCTCAGGGCTGCATCTGCCTTGGGTGGCCGTTAGGCATGAAGACATGCACCCTGTGGGCACTGTCTTCTGGGTAGCCTGGAGGGCATTCTTGCAAACCTGTTGTGTGGCTGCTTCCTGCCTGGCCCCGCCCAGGCCACTTGGGGGTGGCGGGGGGTTGCCAGGCCTGGCTGAAGTCCTCATCGTCGGCACCCACCCTCCCAGGACGGAACCCTGGACTCCTGGGTGTGACCGGAGCCCTTCCTCTGCATCAGTGCACAGGGAGTGGGACCTGCTGAGGGGGACAGTTGCCTCACTGGCTGTGCCAGTGGACTTCCTGACCATAGGTCAGGGTCCCCGTGATGTGACAGAGCCATGGTGGCATGGCAGTGCCAACCCTGGGAGTCCTTTCTGAGCCCCAAGTGCCTGCTGTCCCGCTACTCCTTGTTCCTGGCCCCTCCTTGCCATCCTTGGGGACTCTGATGACTCAACACCCAGGGCTTCCCCTGTCCACCCCATGGGCACTTGAGATGTGCTACCAGCCCCTTCCTTCTGTGCAGCTTGCAAGTAAACCCACCAGACTGTGCCCTGCTAGGACCACAGAGGCATCCAGTCCCAAGGAAAGAGGAGGAGAGACTTGGTGCAGGCGGCACAGGCCAGCTCTGCGGAGAGGGTCGCCCTCATGGAGCAATGTGGTGTCAGGGGCTGGGTGTCCCGCACAGTGGTGGTGTGTGCCCTGTGCAGCCCCATGTGGGACCAGGTACTCTGGAGCAGCTCCGTCCTGCGTGTGAGGAATTATCCAGGGGTGTCACTGGAGCCTGGGGACCCTCCTGGGGCAGAGGGACAGGTGGCTGTTTCCCACATTGCTGGGTCTATCCTGCCAGCTCCTGGCATTCCCTTCGGTGCCCCACAGAGGAGAGTCGTGGAGTCCTGCATGGGTCCAGGGTGCAGAGGTCCCTTGAGGGGCCTGTTGCCCACGGAGGGCAGGTGTCCTGCTATGTGGCCTGGGCCCCCTGGCTCCTGGTATGGGGAGGTTTCCAGAACTGCGCTGGGGCTTGGATGTTGGTGCGCTCTGGCTCTGGGTCCTCCCAGACACCTCCCTGGATGGGTCCTGAGGGCCACGAGGCTCTTGGTGTTCTACGTCTAGATACTTCTTTCCTGTGCAAAAAGGCAGGCTTCTCTGTGTGTATTTAATCAGAGATGCTAAATGTAGTGCTCAAAGCAGAACCTTCCTCAATCAAGGCTCCTGCAGTCCCCTCCCTTCCGATTTCCCCTCATGCTTCTATGTCCGCTGGGTCCTGGGCACTGCTGGCAGAGGACTCTGTGTTCATGGGGCCCTGGCTGCCTGCTGGGTCCTAGATGAAGCTGTGGTTGCCTTTGGTGCTGTGGCCTACGGTGTGGGGGGAAGAGTCTGCCCACATGCAGTCCAGTTGCAGGGACCTGCCTTGCTGGCTGGGGGGAGGTGTCCAGGCCAACTGGTGTGGGTGGGGCCAGCCACTCTTCCCACCCTGCCTGGGGCCCCAGGACCCTTGGAACTGCACACCTTGCCAGCCTTGCTTCAGGTTCCGCTGGGTTGATGTAGGTGGTTGAAAGATGAGCCACCAAGGAGACTACCCCGGCTGAGCTTTGCCCAGGGGTGCAGCCCTTCCTGTGCTCATCGGTCCTCCTCCGCCTCCGTCCACAGGAGTCAGTCCTGTGCTTGGTCCCCTCTTGCACAGGTACGGATGGGTTCATAAGACCCACAACACACGAGGGCATCTCGACTCAGGGAGATCCCCAGAGTGCTGGGCGAGGGGCGCTCGCTCCTCCCGGCGCCCTGAGTGATATTTCCACAGGTTGGGGTTGAGGGGCTGGGAAAGTGATGATCTCTGGAGAAACCCAAGGTGCAGAGCCAGCAAGTGAGAGACCTCCTTGGCTCGCAGCCCTTCCTTGTAGAGGAGGGTGTGATGGCTGATTCCCGGGCGCGTCCTGGCTGCAGCTCAGGCTCCATCACCAGGAGCAGCCCTCCTGCCCTGACCCGTCCTTCACGCTGTCTGTCATTCATGAGCTTCGTTTCCGTGGGTTCTGCCTTTGCTTGCAGCACCAAGCTGTGTCAGGGAATCAGCATCTGGTGCAGGTCTGAGGTGTCAACAGGACAAGGCTGTGTGGGTGTCAGGGCCCTGACCTCGTGCTCTTGAGTTCCCTGCCCCCAGCCTCACAGCGTACAGGCTGGTGCTGAGACGGACTCTGCCAGGACCCGACAGGAGGCACGACATGCTAAGCAGCTGCGTGGGCTGCAGAGCCAGAGGGGAGCTGCAGGCTGCCCGGAGGGCCAGGGGGTTGCACTCCGAGCCTCTCGGCTGCAGGCTGCAGGAGTAGTCGGGCCACAAGCCTCCTGTCTGGAAGCTGGGTCACGTGGCTGCTTTGGAAGCACAGGATGACTTTTAGGTCAGAAGCCACACCAGACCCTGGAGGCCAGCGGGGAGGGGCGTGGCGGTGGAGGCTGGCCCAGAAAGTGATCCCAGCCTCACAGCCATTCCCAAGTGGTTTCTGTCGATGACGGGTGGCTTTCCCGTCTGCGTCAGGCGCGTCAAGGGCTCCGTCCACTGTGGGATGAAACGAAATGCAGTGCAGAGTTCTGTGTGTGGTGCTGGGGATGAACTGAGGGCCTCGTGCGCTCGCAAGCACTGAGCCGCCCACTGGAGCTTTCTGAATAAAGTGATGGTCAACAGTAGAGGCCCCGGAAGGCTTCAGCCCTGTGGGTGGGAGGCCCGGACTGGTGGAGACATTGCTTACAGCCAGGTGGGGGCACAGGTGACATCACCACCCACACCTGGGTGGTCGACTTCCAACGGTTTTGGTCCTTATTCCACCTTCTACCTTCTCAGAAAGGCAGAGAAACGTCCTACAGAAGGACCAGGAGCATCCGAGCAGCCTGCTCTCTGAAGGCACTGGGGGGTCTCCTGTTCTCCCGGGCTGCGCGTCTGCGGCGTGCCGGCAGTCTCCGCGGTGCCCATCTGTGCCCCCGCCACAAGCCCTGGATGGGTGTACAGCCACAGACCCGTGAACTGACTTACATCTTGGTAAAGTGACTCTGCACACAGTAGGCACTCTCAGAGTCAAAGCTCTACCTTCGGAGTGCATCAGCATTGCTGGTGGCTCACTGCACATGTGTACCTACACGCACAAGAACAAACACACACACTGACCCGCACAAGCACACTCAGTCACACACAAGCACGTCCATTTGCATATGCATGCACGAGATACACACCTTGCACACATGTGTATGTACATGCACACCTCCACCTAAGTTCAGTCACCCAGCACAAGTGCACACACGGGCAACACACTCACACATGGAGCACTGAGGCCAGTTCCTCAGGTGCTGTCCCTGGGCTGGCCACCTTGTTCCACTGGCCACAGGGCCCACACGGTGGGCTGTGGAGCCTGAGTGCAGGTGGGCCTGCCCGGCACTGCCCCAGGGCTCGGGGAGCCCAGAGTGCAGCCACCCCCGGAAGAGGACAAGCAGAGGGCCACGGAGGGATCTGGTGGCCACCACTGCAGAAACCTGTCCTGTCCGCATCACGCATCATGAGGATTGGGGGCTCACACATAATCTGGGGCAGTGCGGATACAGCACAGAGCAGCTCTTAAATTAATCCATTTGAGAAATTTGGGTTAAAAATAGTGAAACAAGCCCCTGGGTTTGGTTAAAAAAAAGGTGGGGAAGCCAGTTTGTGAGCTGGATTTTGGATTTTCCCTCCCTGCACGCCTTTTGGGGTATTGTGAAGTGCAGAGAGTCTTACTTCTGGTCTTAAATACATGGTTTTTCCTTTAAACCAGTGGGCACAGCCGCAGTGTCTTGGAGGAAGGCTGTCCCGGAGCATGTCCGAGAAGTGTCCATCAGTGAGCGCCTCGGGAGGCTGCGCCGCCCCTCACTGCGGGTGGCACCAGCCTTGGTAGAATAGATTTGTCCTGTCTGCCTGTCATCCTGCTGTGTAAGTGCTGAGGTTTGCACAGGAGCTAAAAGCAGACACCCAGCTCAGGACACTCAGGGCTTTCACACCTGGGGACGGTGTGGCTCCTTCTGTTTAGTTTAGGTGAAGCAGAGAGGCCGCTGTTGTGACAGGCAGCTCTGCAAACGTGATTCTGACAGATGCCGCTGTGCGCCAGAGGCAGAAGACCATGCAGCGGGGCGTGTGGAGAGGCCCGTCTCTCCCTAGAACGAGCCTCAGGTTTTGAATAATAGATGCTTACCTCCCAGGTTAAACCTCGAATGTTCCCATTTTCACTGAAACGGCATGTTTTCTAAAGCATGAACTCATACCCCAAACCCACTGCCTTCCAGGCACCAGCAGAGAAAGCTGCCACGGCATGGGCCCTGGGGAATCTTGAATTGTCGTTTTCAAGTCGTCCGTCCCCAACCGGGCCAGGCTGGAGCCGCAGGCTGCCCTGAGCCTGGCCCACCACGAGGGTTTTGGTCTAAGATTCGTTTATTTATTCTTGTGTTGAATTTCTCAAAATGGAATGCTAAGTGGCACAATTTGCCTCTGAATCCCTGCTTTTCTTTTTCCTTCCCCATCCGTAAAACAGCCGAGTCCAACAGACTAGGGTTTCTCAGCAAGTTGTTAAATGGGAAACAGCTGGCATGGCTGCCTGGGCGTCCTATAGCCTGGGGGCCGGGCCTGCCCTGGCCCCCACTGGATGCTGTTGTAGAGACTGGCTTTCCGGCAAGAGAAAGACTGGGGTCAAGGGGGGCCTTCTGTCCCTGCAGAACAGACCCCCTGCTCTGCGTGCCAGCCATGTGCTCAGCAGGTCTGGTCCTCAGTGGGCAGAGCAGCTGGGGAGAAAGCCCTGTGCCCGGCTCCACTGCCACTCACACAGCTCCCACAGGGCCAGGGCCTGGCGGTCAGTGCCCTCCACACCCTGATGCATGTTCAGTGAGTCTCGCACCTGCCCGAGAGCACTGTGGGTCCAGCACCTGTGTGTCAGGAGGAACACACGGCCCTTGTAGAGAAAGTGTCAGTCGGAAGTGATGGGCCGGTGAAGCTGTGACCACGTCACGAAGACCAGACCAGCACCAGCACCTTTCTCCTGCCGGGTCTCTTGCAGGGCACCTGCAGTGTCTGTGAGCATGCAGGAGTGCCACCCAGGGACAGTGGACCCGAGGTCCCCGTGCAGCTGCGCACTGGCGCCTGGGCTGCAGGCCACCCCGCCACGTGGTCAGTGCTTGTCTGTGCAGCACAGCTTCTGGTGCCGAGCGGAGGATTCTGCAGGGCACGTCACCAGGAAGATGGGCACTGGCTGGAAGGGCAGGCGGTGTCCCAGCCCCCACCACAGAGGGCTGCTGACGGCTCTGTCTGCCCTGCCCTGTCACAGGGGCACACACACGAGGGCTTCAGTCTGGGGTCCCAGATCTCCCTGTCTGTCTCCAGGGTGAACTGGGCATGGCCGCTGATGGCAAATCTTGCTCCTAAATGCTGGGCAGTGGGTAGCAGCGGAGGACTCTTTCCTGAGTTCTTGCCTTTATAAATGTCTGTACTCCCAGACCATCACCCAGATGGTGAACTCAGGACGGTGCTGGAGTCTCGCCCTCAGGTTTCTAGTCAGTTCCTGCTACACGGTGGATGTGGGGTCAGTGGAATCAGAAGGGTCTCACAGCCACTTTGTAATCTTGAATGTGACCCCCCGAGGGCTCATGCTGGTCTCGGTTGGGTTGGAGAGGAAGAAGGTCTTGGGCTGAGACCTCCCAGGGTGCTCACTGGTGTTGAACTAGAAGCTGGGTTTTGGGGAAACAGAAACTTCTGTAGACAAACCCCTTGGTGCGATAGTCAAACACAGGGTCAGCCCTGAGCCTGCCACTCTCTGACTTTTGCCTCTGCCTCAGACTGGCTGGTGACGGCCTTCCTCAGATGCAACCCCAGGGATGGAGGACCAAGCTCTCCTGAGCCTTTGGGAAGCATGCTTTGTGGGAGCCCCGCAGCCTGCTCCTGGGGCAGCCTTCTCTGCCTGTGGAGCCGGCCGACTGCTGTGTCTGCACCCTGCCAGCCTTTGGGTGCACAGGGAGCACCTTCTTCCTGCGGGTGGTGGCCGAGGGTCGGAACTGAAGGAGAAGATGTGGGCTGCACCTGTGTGAAGTGTGCTCCCAGCCCAGGCTCCACTTATCTGTGGCAGTGTCAGGGCTGGCCCCGTGCCGCCTGCTGGCAGTTCAGAGGAGTTTCGGCGCCTCAGCCCCTTGGGAGGAGCCGCCTGGCATGCGTCCAGCCAGAGCTGGGGCCCTGATGTTTGCGTGAAGGGCATGTGAGGGGCTGGCGCCTTGTCAAGGGCTGGCCTCTGCTGCCCACATGGAAACCCAGCAGCAGCTAATGGCAGGACCTGATTCCTGCCTCCACTTTCTAAAGCTCACTGTGCTTCCCAAGTTGGCATGAAGCCTCCACCAGCCGGGCGGGTGGAGTTCTGTGAGTCAAGCAGCAGTGGGGGGGCCGGGGTGGCCCTGTGCCCCCTCTGTGTTGGCCACTCCCTCTCCTCTCTGAGCCTCCCGCGTTCGTCTTGTGCTGGGCTTGCTTCCTCCCACAAGCCGGCTCAATCACCCTGCCCAGGTCTGGGGGTGCTTCGGGCTGGCGCAGGCTTCTGGTGGCCCCCAGCCCACCCATTCGCCTTCATCCTTCATCCCGGGTGCCCCGTCCAGCCTCCCGGCCAGTCTGCCAGCCTGCCCTTGGGCCTCGGGCTGGCCACAGCCCTCTTGGCCCCAAGGCAGGCTCGGGCTGGTCCTGGCAGGATGGCCAGTGCTGACTGTTCCTGGGCTCGGGTCTGCGGAGCCGAGGCAGCACAGGAGCCAGTCTTCACCATGAGAAAGGGGGACCCTCTTGAGGGAGGGAGTGGGTCTTCCCCTGCCCTCCGGTTGTGCTGGGGTCTCAGGGAGGCTTCTGGGGAGTTGTGCCCAGGCGCCTCTCTGGCTGGCAGCATAGGAACTGCGGGGCTGCCTCCACGGGAGGATGCTGTGGGCTCACGGAATCGGGGTTTTCAAGGATTCCCTGCTCTTGCCTCCATTTCCTGCTCCCCGATTGGCTTGTTACCCTTAGAGCAGCCTTGGAAGCTCTCCTGTGACAGTCTTGATGTCCTGGCTCTCTGGGCGATGGGGGCTGTGACGGTCCAGGGTGTGGGAGGGTCGGGCCTCTTGGCGGGTGACGCAACCTCGCAGCTTTCCTAGGGTTGAGAGGGGGCTCGGGGAGGCGTCACCACACCAGCCTGCCTTCCGGCTCTGCACGCTCGCCTTCAGAGCAGGCTCCGTGCTTTTCAGGTACCCTTCCTGTCCTTGCCCAGGTCACCCACTGGTGGCTGAGTAGCCACTGAGCAGTGTCCGTGAGGAGGCCGGGCCCAGCAGGGAGCAGGGGCCCCACTCCCACGCGAACTGTCTTCCCCGGCCTCCCTCGGGGCGTGGCCAGCGTGGCTTAGGGTATTCAGCTCCGGGACTCTGGGTGGCAAGGCTGCAGGCTGCTGGGGACAAGGCAGAGGGGCCATGCCACAGGCCACCTGCCCCACCACTGCACAATACCCATGGCTGGGGCTGGGACCATGGCCTGCGTTCTCTGAGGGTACCGACCTGCCTGAGGACAGCCACACTGCAGCCCCTGCAGGGAGCAGCCCCTGGGCTGCTGGCTGAAGCCCTGGGCCACTCCCGCAGCTGCAGCTCAGTGTTTCTGCCCCCCTAAAAAGCATGGATGGGGTTCCCCTGTGACTCGCCCAGGGGAGCACCGCCTCACTCTGCTCTGGCATTGCGTGTGGCTGGGGACTTGAGGCTAACGCCAGGAGCAAGAAGAGCTCACGGGGTGAACACACCTGCAGGGCCACCTGCTGCACCCCCTGATACACGGCCCCATGTGCGAGTTCAGAAGGAGGCTCCGAGTGGGGCTGCCTGGTGGAACTTGGCCTGGCCACCTGCCCCTGGCGCTTGCCTTGAGGGTGAGATGCCCCATTCCTGGTGGAATCGCCTCTGCACACAGAGTTGGCTGGTGGTTGAATGGTGGTGTTGGAAGCAGAGCAAATGGTTCCACGATGGCGACTCACTGCTGGAGGAGACACAGGGGGCCCGGGGAGGCCAGGTTGAGCCTGTGACAAGGGTCCAGCAGCCCCACGTCTGCCTCCCAAGTTCTGGTCACTAACCCCCAAGGGGACTGGTCAGCACAGGGGCCCAGGCGTGGGCTCCTGTGCAGTGTAGTGCGGGCTGGTGGCCACACTGCAGGCACACCTGGTGCCCTGGGCCTGCTCTGGGCCACTTCTCCTTCCAGGCACGTGGGTCCTGGGCCCAGTACTCTTGAGCTGGGCACATGCAGAGCCCATGCTGGCAACAAGCAGCGCGTGGAACCAGGCCAGGCCAGGTGTCCCTCTTCCAACCAGCACCCTGTGCCTCACCTCCCTTAGAGGAGCTGCGGCCCCACCGCCTGAACCTGGGCCTGCTGAGGTCGGGCCAGCAGGCCATCAGCAGGCCATCAGCAGCCAGGGGCAGACCCCGCGTGGCGGAACGCCCACAGACATTCCCGTCATCCCTGCACTCAGCGACCCTGGTTCCACGCGCTGCTTGTTGCCAGCATGGCTCTGCACGTGCCCAGCTCTGGTAGCTGAACGCAGAACAGGCCCCGTCCCTGGGGAGCAGGACCAGGGACCACGTAGGAAGGAGGTGGGGAGAGGTGTGGACCCCACAGGCCAGCAGCTTCACCTGGGTAGAGGAGGCTACAGGAGTGTCGTGGTCAGCACAGGCCTGAGGGGTGTACGTGTGTGCAGGTGTGTGAACACGTGTGTGCATGCATGTTGTGAGTGTGGAAGTGGGAACGGGTGTGCTGGCAGCCTGACCTGTGTCCCAGGACAGGGACGCTTAGTGAGCACCACTGGAAAGCACCAGTAGTGGGGCCACAGGACGGAGGGGGCTCCTCCGGCGCCTCCTCCTGCCTCAGCGCCTGCCTGCCTTTGGCTGGTCCCGGGCCGCTCTGCGCTCAGTCTCAGTGGGAGTTCTGTTCTCTTGCCAGCTGCACGGATACGTGGAGAGCGAGCCGCTCACGCTGCAGTTGTTCATCGGGACGGCCGACGACCGCCTGCTGCGGCCCCACGCCTTCTACCAGGTCCACCGGATCACAGGGAAAACCGTGTCCACCACCAGCCACGAGGCCGTCCTGTCCAACACCAAGGTCCTGGAGGTCCCGCTGTTGCCGGAAAACAACATGAGAGCCATGTAAGCGGCCGCGGGCCCCACAGCCCTGGGCCTGGTGCCTGTGCGGGGGGCCCAAAAAGCTTCACAAATAGTTGACAACGGATTTGCTTCTTTGTGGGGTTTCGGCCTCTGTGTACGTTGCTCTCTAGAATAAGTCTCAATTACACAGCTGCGAAAACCTCCCCCAGTCTCCATTTAGCTCCTAAACATGACACCTCTTTACTTCTGAATATAGCGGTACAAATTAAAGGAAGCCTGAGACGCAGACCTGGGCCCGTCTCAGCGCCGTGAGTGGCAGCTTTGCTGTGTGGCCATCCCGAGGTGCAGCCAGACCTGCTGTGTGCAGCAGGAGGGGGTGTGCCATGGAGACGTGGGCTCGTGGACTCCTGCGAGAGGGCCGAGTGTACTCTGAGCAGTGAGGGTCAGCGCTGTGGCCATCAGCCCTGAACGCAGCCCCTGTGGACACGGCGGGCTCCCCAGGGACTGGCCTCGTCCTGGGGCCCAGGGACATAGAGATGCTCAGGGCAGCATCTCTGGCCAGTGGCAGGGAGCTGACACACGTGAGGGGCTGGCCGTGCAGGCCCTCAGCAGCGTGTGCAAAGGCCACGGTGCAGGAGTCTGCCGGGCACCCTTGGGCAGTCAGGAGGCTGGCATGGCATGGCTGAGTGGCAGAGCAGAGAGTAGAGAATGAGGTCCTGCTGCTGACACGGGGCTTTGGAGGGCTTCACTGTGGCATTTACGTCTCCTAAACTCTCCACGCCGAGACCAGGAGGGCCTTCCCACCGCTGTGGCTTTGTGTGTGTCTGAGGGGCTCATGGCGCTTCGCCCTGAACCCATCTCCCAGGGATCGCCGGGCCAGGCGGTGTGGAGAGGTCTGTCCTGCCACGGGGGTGCGGCTGGACCTGCTCCTTCCTCCCGACGCCCAGCGGCACACGTGCAGCTGCTGGTGCAGATGTGGGGTCCCCTGGCCACCAGAGGGTGCGCTGATCCCTCGGCCGCCACTCAAGCTTGAGTCTTAGCTGGTAGAGGAAGAAGCGCTGGCTTCCGTTGCATGGAGAATCTGCATGTGGAGCACAGTACTGGGGTCTCGATGTGACCCAGTCACCACATTGGAGCCTCCAGTAAAAGGTCTTCAGAGAAAGCGAGGGTGTTTGAGAAAGGGCAGTAGTGGCCAGGCCTCGGGAGCTGGGACGCATGGAGGAGGTGGCAGGTCCGTGGCAGGTCCGGGGATCTGCTGCAGCTGGGACAGAGGCCCGAGGCGTCTGGGGAGGTCCTGGCTGCATCCACATGGCTGCCTCAGGTCCACCGTACCTGTGTCGCCAGGATCCTGTCCTGCTTTGGGCAAGGGCCTTCAATTGCTCCCTCTCCTGGGGAGGTGGGCAGAGCCCAAGAGCTTGCCAGGCCGGTGGGGCTGGCTGGGCACAGGAGGCTGGGCAGCTCAGGTTCAGGCGTCAGTGACCAAAGCAGAGCCGTGGCTTTTTGTTTGGGCAGCATTGATTGTGCTGGGATCCTGAAGCTCAGAAACTCTGACATCGAGCTGCGGAAAGGAGAGACCGACATAGGCAGGAAGAACACCCGGGTGCGGCTGGTCTTCCGAGTCCACATC
>NC_062228.1:300000-411117 GCF_902686445.1 Sciurus carolinensis
CCACTGAGCCACATCCCCACCCTTCTTTATATTTTATTTTGAGACGGGGTGTTGATAAGTTGCTGAGGCTGCCTTTGAACTT
Source organism: Sciurus carolinensis (assembly GCF_902686445.1). Taxonomy (NCBI): domain Eukaryota; kingdom Metazoa; phylum Chordata; class Mammalia; order Rodentia; family Sciuridae; genus Sciurus; species Sciurus carolinensis. The sequence continues at coordinate 300,083 of NC_062228.1, forward strand.
GCCACCCTCCTGCCTCAGCCTTTCGAGCCTCTGGGATCACAGGTGTGCACTCCTGCACCCAGCTCTTGGGTCGCAGGTGCTTTCCCTGGCGTGTGCTGTGGCTCTGGCGCAGAGCCTTGGTTGCTAGCTCCTGCTGGGCGAGGCCACAGGCTTGGTTGTGCGCTGGTGAGCGGTCGCCTCTCCAGCCACCCAGACGCGAGCTCACTTTGCTCTAAGGCCCATCTTCCCTTTTCTAGTGAAAACAGCGTGTGGGAGTGTGAACCAGGATCTTTTGCAGATCCAGCTGCAGGCTGAGCTGGTGACAGCCACTGACTCAGTCCCGGGCCTGCTAAGGGGACAGGTGACGCCTGCCCGCCCCGACCCCTGGCTGTGTGGATCCTTTCCCGTCACATCTGAGCTTGTCACACGCATGGCCGTGGTCCGCAAGACCACTACTCTTGTTCGTGAGCATTTGCTGTGACGCGTGGCACCCAGTGTCAGCATCCACTGACTGCCTACTGTCTGCACAAACCTGTTCCCCGCTGCCTCCCCGCCCTCAGGTGCAACCTCGGGAACAAGGGCAGAGTCCACCTGTGCCGAGGAGCCCATAGGACCGCTCAGGGCCGCGCTGGGAGAGCTCAGAGCCTTGATGGCGGACCCTACCCAGTGTGATGGTGAGGACGGGGTGCCTGGTGGGGCGTGCGTGTTCCGCAGGAGTGTGCAGCATGCAGTTGGAGCCATGGTGATGGAGGCTGTGTGTCTTGCTGCCGCGCATCGGGCTCAAGGGAAGAGGGAGGCTGGTTTCATTGTAGCTGCCCAGACTCTTGGCAAAAATAAATACTGTGGTATTTGGCAGCCCACAGGATGGGCAGTCTCAGTTTTTTCCTTATCCTGGCTGCTGGAGTTCACGTGAAGTGCACTGGGCCTCTACTCTGGTCTCTGCCTCCTTACGACAGTTCTGAAACACTGAGTTGGGCGAAGGCTTCATCCATGGAGCGAGAGCATGCAGAGCCCCTTAGCACGGCCCCGTAGTTGGTGGCAGTGCACACTGACTGCAGGGCTTCCAGGTTCTTATTAGGATGCATGCAGAATCTAAAATAAGTGAGCCACGTGTTTCCTGAGTGTATTGCTGCTTTCTGTTGCTCCAACAAGATAACCAAAGCTGGGTTTGTAAAGAAACAAGGTGCATTTAGCTCACGGTTCTGGAGGCTGGCAGTCCAAGCCTCAGTGGCCCCTTGGGCTTGACTGCACAGCTGGCAGAGGAGGAGGGGAGTGGTGGATGGCCAGGTCGGAAGGGCACAGGCAGGCAGGAGGCCAGGGAGACCAGGATGGTCAGCCTCTCAGCCTCCTGGGAGGCCCAGCCAGTGTACTGGAGACCACACCAGGCCTTGTGAGGTGACGTCCCAGGGACCCCCACCAGTGGCACCACCCTGGGGACAAACCATGCCCGCATCACACAGCGTAACCGCTTGAGTTGTCAGGCCAGCAGCCCTGCAGCAGCTCTGCAGCCATTCAGACCAGGCTCCTACAGTCCTGGGTTGTTCCTGCTGTGTCTCTTGGGACTGGGTCTTGCTAGACCCAAACTCCTGGCTTCCAGTGATGCTCCTGCCTCAACCTCCCACGTGCTAGGACCACCGGCCCGTGCCACCAGGCCTAGAGGATGTGGCATTTGGAGGGCATCGTGAAGAGTTCCATTGCTTAAGCCAAAGCCTGATGAAGCTCCGCTGGCCTCTGTCCAGAAGTGATGGGCTTCATGGTTAAGGGGGCCGTTGGCCCTCGCCCTGGTGTCTGGCAGCATGTGGGAAGGTTGGGTTGGGGTCTGAGATGCCGAAGGCCACGTTGCCCCTCAGCTGATCCAGAAAGAGGCAGTGGTGGCAGCAGGCCCAGTCTGTCCCCACCACGTGCTTGGTGTCACGAGGCAGAGGCCCCGTGTGTCTGTGGTCTGACCACTCACCTCTTGCAATGAAAATGAGCTCTTCCACTGCCTGGTGGGCTGTGGGGAGGCCACCCGGTCCTCCAGAGGTGCAGGCCAGCGGTGGCCACATCCACCCACCCACGTTTCCTATCTCACTGGCGGGTTTCTCTGTGTGCAGCCATATCTGCTCAGATGGCCCTGGTTTCTGAAGGGCTGCGCACAGCCTTGGGGCACGGGGAGGATGGCGGCCCCCGTGGGGCTGGGAAGGTCCGGCTCAGCGTCCTTGCTCCAGGGCTCCAGCAGCCCGAGCAGCTGGTAAGTGCCGTGTGCCCTCGAGCCAGGCTGTGTGCCAGCCGCTTCTTGGCTACGTGAGGAGCTGGTCAGGTGCTGAGGACCGGGCAGCCCACGTGTGTGCGTCCTTGCTGCAGAGCCGTCTGTAGCCCCAGCCTGACCCTTTGCTGTCAGGGTTTGCGGCTGCTGCTCAGCGCTGAGTTCCTCGTCCTGTGAGGACACTGGGAACTGGGTGTCCCCAGCCACCGAGTGGCAGCCCCCAGTGCCTGCGCAGGCTGCTTCCCAAGGCTGGTGGTGGGAGTGGCAGTCTCTGCTGGCCTTGTCTCCCAGGTGGTGGACCTCCTGCTCACAGAGTTCTGTCAGAGCCTGATGGTGGCCTCCAGCTCTGCCCCTCCAGAGAGGTAAGGGCGCGGGAGTTTGGGTGACCCTGGGCTGTCCTGGGGCACCCAGACAGCAGGCCAGCAGGCCTGAGCGCAGCTTCCAGGAGCAGATGTCCAGGCTGAGTTGCATCAAGTGGGAATTCATGGAAGGCTTGTCCTTGGCCCTTGTTTGGGGGAGTGGCGGCTCTTACGCAGGCTCCTGTGCGTGGCTGAGTTGTGGGAGGGTGCGTGGGCTCTCAGCGGCCAGGGCCTCCTCGTCTGTCTGCAGGCAGGGCCCCTGGGCAGCCCTCTTCGTGAGGACGCTGTGTGGACCAGCGCTGCTCCCTGTGGTCCTTGCCCGCCTCTGCCAGCTGCTGCACCAGGTAGGCTGCTTCCTGTAGGCCACTCCCCAGGGCTGCCGAAGCGGGCAGCCTGGCCGTCCTCCCAGCCCAGGACCCTCCCAGCTTGTTGGGCTGTCGTCAGCTCCGCCACCTGTCTCCTTTTTCAGGGCCCACGCCTGAGTGCCCCACATGTGCTGGGCTTGGCTGCCCTGACCGTCCACCTGGGTGAGCCTGGGTCTGCGCTTCCGGAGGTGGACCCAGGTCCTCCTGCCCCTGCCGGTGGCCTTCCTGTCCCCAGGTTCCTCGACAGCCTCGTGACGTGCCACACCAAGGAGTCCTCGCTCTTCTGCCTGAGGTGGCCATCGTCCCTCCTCTCAGTAGAGAAGCCATGGAGGGCTGGGTGGGCTGGGCCGCGGCCGGGGGGGCACTTGCCCAGCACATGAAGACCTGGGCCCCAGCCCCCAGAAGACAAGAAAAGACAGATGTGCAGAAAGTCAGCCCCCAGAGGGAGCAGTGTCCACCTCGGGGACTCCTGTGATTCGCTGTGGTCATGGATTCCATGCCAGGGGGTCGCTGTGGCCTCCTCATGTGGATGCTCGTGGGCGCGTCAGGAGCGATGGCGGGTGCCCGGGCACGTCTGCAACCTGCGCCCACGCCGTCTTTGCTGCGTCTCCTTTCTTGCTCACGATCCTCCTGGTGCTCTGGTCCCAGGGCACGGGCTCTGTTCCCATCCTCGTTGCCTCTGCAGGCCACATGGCTGGCCGTGTGACCGACTACACGGAGGCCGAGGCTGTGCTCAGGTGTCTCTCGGGACGCTCCCTGCGCGCACCCTTGACCGTGGCTCGCAGGCTTCTGTTCAGAAGGTGGTGCAGACGACACGGCCCTGAGCTCAGGCTGTCTGTCCTCCTGGCTGTGGTCCTCGTTGATACCCTGTCCCTGGTTTATCCGAGAGGCTGGTGGTGTGGATTCACCCCTCGTACGTCTACAGTGAGCACGTGCCGTTTTCACATGGCGTGCATCTCTGCCTTCCTGTGGACGGGGACTTGTGGGGACAACAGCTCCAGCTCAGGAGACAGCTGAGGATGACCGCTGAGGCCACCGGTGTGAAGGCCCTGAGGTCAGCCTGCTGAGATGCCCTCCGTTGCTGTTCTGCGTGGGTCACACTGGTCGTCCCTGCTGTTTGCAGGTTCTGCACGGCGGCGATCTCTTACGCCCTGAGCAAGTTCCCTCCTCAGCCTCGAGGTTCCTGGTACAGCTGTTTGTCTCCAGGTCTTGTCAAAAAGGTGGGTCTGCCAGCTCCTGGTTTTCTGCCCTGCGGGTCTCGGGTTCTTCAGGAGCCACGTCGCCACTGCCTCAGGTTTTGTCGGGCATCGGGCCTTGGCTGGGGGCTGCCGGGCCATCTGGGGGTCTCCTTGCTGAATCCGGGTGTGAGGCAGCAGCTGCACCTGCCTCCTCTTGCAGGATAGGCTAGAAGATGAGTGTTCACGAGAAGCCTCTTCCGCTTTGAGAAAACCCAGTGCCTTTGTCTAGCAGGTCCTGCTTTTGTCAGAAGGGCAGAGGCTCAGTGAGCTTCCCACCCTGACTGTCCACAGGGAGGGGAGTGGGCACTGTAGCCCAGGGCCATCTTCCACAGGGCAGCCCCGCACACCCTCCCCTTGACAGTCGCCCTGTTCTGGTGCCTTGCATTAGACACTGCGGGGACCTGGGCGCCCCACACCTCCTGTCATCTGCTTTGGGGAGCTGAGTCCCGGGGCCCAGTGTTGAACTGCTCCTTGTGGAGGGCAGGAGGCCCAGCCTCCTCCCTGCAGCTGGCCGCTTCGTGGGAAACCCCCAGCAGGGGCAGACCCTGGAGGGTAGCGTGACTCCAGGTCCGTGTGGGCCTGTGACCCCAGATGCAGCTCAGTCGGAGGTGCTCACAGGTGCTGGCTCGGGGCTGCCACTGCCGAGCTGGCGACACTGGCTGGGGGACGAGGCCACCTGAGGGGCGAGGCTGGGGGAGCTGTTTCTCACCACACGTCTCTGTTTCAGTTTCAGTTTCTTGTGTTCAGATTGTTCTCCGAGGCCCGAGCACCTCTCCCTCAAGGGGACGCAGCAGGCTTTCCCTGGGGACCCGTGTGCCCTTGCCCCTCAGACTGGAAGATGGCTGCACTTGCCCTGTGGAGACAGGGCCGCTTCCAGGAGCTGCTTGCAGAGGGGTTTCGGGTGGGTCGCCCTGCTCCCTGCCGCTCACGTGTGCCCCTCCCAGTTGTGTGAGCCTGAGCTCCGAGAGGAGGGCAGCCCAGGGTGTTGAGGCGCCTGCTCTGAGGTCACGGTGGCTCCCTGTGCGGCTCTCAGAAACACCGGGAAGGCCCGATGTGCCTCCCAGCTTCCCCCACAGGTTCTGGAGTTGAGTCCAGGGTGCTCTACCACTGAACTGCCTTACCAGCTCTTTCTCTTGAGACAGGGCCTCACTAAATTACTGAGGCTGGTCTCAACCGTGACCCTCTGACATCAGCCTCCCAATTTGCTGGGATCACAGCTGTGAGCCTCTGGCCTGGCACGATAATAACTTCCTACAGAAAATTTTAAGGGTGAATTAAAAACACATTGCAGAGGCGTCTGCCGGGCCTTCGATGGGGCGCTCCAGGTGCGTGCTCTTTCCAGCCTGCCTCGGTTGCTGGATGCCGACCTTCCCAGGGCTGCTCCCACGGGCCCAGCATTCCCTCGGGTGTCTGAACAGTTGTTAAATCAAAAAAACAAAACAGAAGACCTGTAAGGTGGGTTGCACGACTTCCCAGCGTGTTCAGCACCGAGCATGGGAGGGACGTGGCAGTTCCTCCCAGGGCCTGCGCCCAGCTTGCGCCCAGGTGCCTAGCCTTGGCCTTCACGCACGCAGGGCCTGCGGAGGGCTCCCTGCAGTGAGGCTTTGAGAGCAGCCCAGCTGACCACTCAGGGAATCTTCAGAGAGGAGCTGGGCTGCCAGAGGACTCGTGCTGCCGATTGCCCGGCAGGGAGTGGATGTGCAGTATGCAGGCCAGTGGTTCAGGGCTGGGCAGTGAGCGCGACGTCGTCGAGCCACACAGCTCCTGTCCTCACTCCTCGGGCTTAGAGCAAACACACTTGGTAGGAGAGGCCAGCCTGGAGCCCTGTGATCTGAGGCCCAGGTCCTGGCCTCTGTGGTCAGGAGGCTGATGTCAGTTGGAATCCTTGGGTTTCGTGGGTGGGATGGACAGGGCCTTTCTGTGAGGCTCTTCAGCGGTGGTTTGGCTTCAGACTGGCCTTTATTTCTGAGATAAAGTGACAGTGTGCAGCTTGGCGTGGGGTGTGGGGTTTGCCGGTGCTGACCGCCCTTGTCTCTCAGCTAACCTTCAGAGACTGGCTGCAGCTGGAACTGGACATCCAGCCTGGAGCTGATGCCCTGTCGGACACAGAGAGGTGAGTGCGAGGGAGCTGCTCGCAAGTGGCCTGTTTTCTGTTGAGTCAGTCTTTGCACTCAGTGTGACGCTGGGTTGACTGTTGGCCTCTGCGCACAAGTCCAGTTATTTCATTCAAGAAGTATTTATGGAGCTTCGACTGTGTGGCAGATTTTCCTAGAATGTTCTAGAAGCTGGGCATGCAGTGCAAACCAGACGAGCCTGCCATGAGGGCGCCTGTGCACGGGGAGTGGAGGAGGTGCGTGGAGGGCCCTGCACACCTGGGCGGCTGCGTCGAGGAACTGGACTCAGGAGGGATGAGCGCTGCCCAGGCAGACGGCCTGGAGAGCGAGGGGCCGGCTATGAGGCAGGCAGGGCCAGGGCCGAAGGCCATCGGCCAGGTGTGCTGCGCTAGGCACCTGCTGGGGTGCTGAACGTCGGGTTGAAGTGTGGAGTCGGGGCAGGGAGAGGAGCTGTGGCCTCCAAAACAACAAGCGGAGGACCTCGAGGCCAGAGAAGGCCCAGGGCACCCTCCGGGCCTGCCTCGCGGCAGGGCAGTGCCTTCTGCACAGACGCCATGTGGTACTGCCCGGGTGCTGGTGTAGTAGACACACAGGGAGGCAGGAGGCCAGGCCTGGTGCTGCCCGGGTGCTGGTGTAGTAGACACACAGGGAGGCAGGAGGCCAGGCCTGGTGCTGCCCGGGTGCTGGTGTAGTAGACACACAGGGAGGCAGGAGGCCAGGCCTGGTGCTGCCCGGGTGCTGGTGTAGTAGACACACAGGGAGGCAGGAGGCCAGGCCTGGTGCTGCCCGGGTGCTGGTGTAGTAGACACACAGGGAGGCAGGAGGCCAGGCCTGGTGCTGCCCAGGTGCTGGTGTAGTAGACACACAGGGAGGCAGGAGGCCAGGCCTGGTGCTGCCCGGGTGCTGGGTGTAGTAGACACACAGGGAGGCAGGAGGCCAGGCCTGGTGCTGCCCAGGTGCTGGTGTAGTAGACACACTGGGAGGCAGGAGGCTAGGCCTGGTGCTGCCCGGGTGCTGGTGTAGTAGACACACAGGGAGGCAGGAGGCCAGGCCTGGTGCTGCCCAGGTGCTGGTGTAGTAGACACACAGGGAGGCAGGAGGCCAGGCCTGGTGCTGCCCGGGTGCTGGTGTAGTAGACACACAGGGAGGCAGGAGGCCAGGCCTGGTGCTGCCCGGGTGCTGGTGTAGGTAGAGGACACAGGGAGGCAGGAGGCCAGGCCTGAAGCACCACTCCAGCTGCCCCCCAGCTGCAAATGCCGCTCCCTCCAGGCCTGTGTCCAGCGGCTCTGAAGGGCGTCCTTCCCGCACTCCACGGCCTCAGTGGGCAGCTGGGTGCAGGGGCAGCAGACAGGGCAGAGCCACCTCTGGGTGTGTGGACTTCTCAGACCCGCACCTTGACCCCTGGGTGAGCATGTCCCTGGACGTCAGTGCTGTGTGGACGGGCGGAACCCAGGGTGCCCACCGCTGAGTTGTACCCCAGCCCCTGTCAGTTCTTGTCTGAGGTCTGGTCTTCCCGGCCTGGGACTCGACCCTCCTGCCCCAGCCTCCTGGGCAGGTGGGGTTTCAGGTGTGCACCACCCAGCCAGCTCCTCCCTCCCCTTTGCTGACCACCCGAGAGCACAGATGGAGGGCCTGCTCCTCTGCTCGGGGCCGTCCCCCTCCTGGAGGCCCTGCGCCCGCTTCCCTGGGGCTGCAGGTGGACCAGGCGAGGTGCCGACCTCCTCTGGACTGAGCCCACCTCGGCAGCTGCTGCTGCGTTCACCAGGTCCATCGGGGTATGACCGTGGGTCTCGCTGCAGGACGACCCCGTCTGGACTTTCCTTGGTCAGCGGTGGCAGTTTGCGAGGGTGGGCCTGCCCCTGAGGTGACACCTTCGCAGCCACTGAGGTCCCGTGCTGCTGGTGCCGCCCTCCTGCGTCCCAGCTGCCGCTCCCTGTGCTCCTCTGGTGGGGCCCGCGGAGAGGTCAGGAAGAAACGCTGGCCGCACTGACGCCAGCGCTGGCCTTGCAGGCAGGACTTCCACCAGTGGGCCATCCACGAGCACTACCTCCCGGCACCCTGCGCTTCAGGCGGCTGTGACGGAGACCTGCAGGAGGCCTGCACGGTGCTGGTCAACGTGCTGATGGACTCCTATCGAAGGTCAGCTACACGATACCAGACGCGTCTGACTTGTCCACCACGGTACTCGAGACCATCTGGGCGGACGTGGTACTTAGGGGCGGGCTTCCTGGAGCAGCTGTTTGACCCCTGGCATGCAGGGTCAGCAAGTGAAGAGGGGGCGTTCCACCTCCTCGGCAGGGCGGGGGGCAGGGAGTGTGGCTGGCTGGCCGTCCCCTGGGGGACGGTTCTAGCCCCTGGTCCTCAGGAGGCCCACCCGTCCCTGTCCCCTCCTGGCAGGGCTGTGCAGAGGCCCGAGGTGGAGGAGTTCCCTTTCCAAGTCGTAGGCCGGGCATCTTATGATCGTAGTTGTGAAGATGGCGTCCAGGTGGCTTCTTGCTCTGTCCCTCCTGCTCCCGGGGCCCACGTGACGCCGTCTGGTTGGCTGGGCTGTGCAGGCTCATGGTGTGTCGCCTGCTGCCTGGAAACGCGCTTCCGCGTGGCCAGCAACGCAGAGCCTGTGGAAGCATGTCGGTCCTCTGCCCCTCAGGAGTCCTGCCCGTGCCCACCCGGCCCTGGCGGCCGGCGTCTCCTGCATCGTAGCAGGAGCGTCCTGCGTGCCCTTGCTGTCCCCAGGCACGCGCGTCCAGCACTTGGGTTTGGATGACAGGATGTGCCGTGGAGGACGGGAGGATGCGTCTTCTTATCCATTCACGCTGGTGGGCGTCCGGTTGGGTTTGCATTCTGGCCCTCGTGGACGATGTTGCTGTAAACATCCCGTGAGGTTTCCTGTGGGCCTGTGTGGAGTGGAGCGGAGGGTGACCGGGTCACTCTGCACTTCGCGCCCTGCCTGCAGTGCAGGACCCCTGCCCACATACCACCTGCCTGCCTGCTGCTCTGGGCTTGACTTGGAGCACCTTTCATGTGCCTTTGGGGAAGCGTCTGATCACTTCTTCACCTGCTGCCTTGTCTCCCAGTGCTGGAGATCAAACCTGGGATCTCGTGTCCTCTGGGCAAGCCCTCTGCTGCTGAGCTACACCCCCGCCCCTGTTGCCCACTTTTAAGTTGGGTCATCTTACTGAGTTGTGCGAGTTCTTTTTTTTTTTTTTTTTTAATTTATTTTTATTTTAAACAAATGGGACACACGTAGTTTCTGTTTGTACATGGAGTAACAGCACACCATTTGTGTAATCATACACTTACATAGGATAATGGTGTTTGAATCATTCTGTTATTTTTTCCTTCCCCCCACCCCTCCCACCCCTCTTTTCCCTCTATACAGTCCCTCCTTCCTCCATTCTTGCCCTGCTCCCACCCCCCCCCATTATGTGTCATCATCCGCTTATCAGCGAGATCATTCTTCCTTTGGATTTTTGAGATTGGCTTATCTCACTTAGCATGATATTCTCCAATTTCATCCATTTGCCTGCAAATGCCATAATTTTATTATTCTTTATGGCTGAGTAATATTCCATTGTATATACGTACCACAGTTTCTTTATCCATTCATCAATTGAAGGACATCTAGGTTGGTTCCACAATCTGGCTATTGTGAATTGAGCAGCTATGAACATTGATGGGGCTGCATCTCTGTAGTATGCTGATTTTAAGTCCTTTGGGTATAGGCCAAGGTGTGGGATAGCTGGGTCAAATGGTGGGTCCATTCCAAGCTTTCTGAGGAGCCTCCACACTGCTTTCCAGAGTGGCTGCACTAATTTGCAGCCCCACCAGCAATGTATGAGTGTGCCTTTTCCCCCACATCCTCACCAACACCTATTGTTGCTTGTATTCTTTTTTTTTTTTTTTTTTTTTTTTTTTTTTGTGGTGCTGGGGATTGAACCCAGGGCCTTGTGCTTACAAGGTGAGCACTTTACCAACTGAGCTATCTTCCCAGCCCGCTTGTATTCTTGATAATCGCCATTCTAATTGGGGTGAGGTGGAATCAATAGTGTAGTTTTGATTTTCATTTCTCTTATTACTAAAGATGGTGAACATTTTTTCATATGTTTGTTGATTGCTTGTAGATCTTCTGTGAAGTGTCTGTTCATATCCTTAGCCCATTTGTTGATTGGGTTATTTGTATTCTTTGTGTAGTTTTTTGAGTTCTTTATAGATTCTGGAAATTAGTGCTCTATCTGAAGTATGAGTGGCAAAGATTTTCTCCCACTCTGTAGGCTCTCTCTTCACATTGCTGATAGTTTCCTTTGCTGAGAGAAAGCTATTTAGTTTGAATCTATCCCAGTTATTGATTCTTGCTTTTATTTCTTGTGCTATGGGAGTCCTGTTAAGGAAGTCTGATCCTAAGCCAACAAGGTGAAGATTTGGACCTACTTTTTTTTCTATAAGATGCAGGTTCTCTGGTCTGATTCTGAGGTCCATGGTCCATTTTGAGTTGATTTTTGTGCAGGGTGAGAGATAGGGGTTTAGTTTCATTCTGTTGCATATGGATTTCCAGTTTTCCCAGCACCATTTGTTGAAGAGACTATCTTTTCTCCATTGCACATTTTTGGCACCTTTGTCTAGTATGAGAAAATTGTATTTACTTGGGTTTGTGTCCGTGTCCTCTATTCTGTACCATTGATCTACCTGTCTATTTTAGTGCCAATACCATGCTGTTTTTATTACTGTTGCTTTGTAGTATAGTTGAAGTTCTGGTATTGCGATACCCCCTGCTTCATTCTTCCTGCTAAGGATTGCTTTAGCTATTCTGGGTTTCTTTGTGGGAGTTCTTTACATGCCCTGGATGTGATCTCTAGCAGCCGCATGACTTGTGAATGTCCTCTCATTCTGAGTTTTCCTTTGATAAGCAAAAGTTCTAGAAATTTTTGATGGAATTCAGTTTATTTATTTGTTTTTAGTTTTAGTACCTGTATTGGGGTTTTCATTTGTTTTTTCATTTTGACTTATTCTCATGCGGTGTGAGGAAGGGGTCCCAGCACTGCTGCTCAAAGACTGTTCTTTCCCCGTTGGAGGGTCCTGGCACCCTCATCGGACGTCAGCAGATCTGCCTCCAGGGCTGGTTTCTGGACTCCGGGCTCCACCTGCTGGTCCACATATCTGCTGTATGCCAGCTCTGCACACTGATAGCTGTAGCTTTGCAGTAGGTTTTGACACTGGGAAATGTGAGTCCTCCAGCTTTGTTCCTCTTCTTCAAGGTTGTTTTGGCTCTTCTGCGTCCTTTGCAGCTCCTCAGCGTCTACATGGCCATGTGGCATACTGATGGGGAGTGTATCGGTTGTAGATCAGTTTGGGCGACATTGCCACCTTCCCGACCACAGGATGTCTCTCCATCAGTTTTGTTTTGCAGGGTCCACTCCACCACCGACCTGCCCTTCGCACTTCTCGTGTTCATTCTGCGACAAGGTCTTATTGAATTGCCCAGGCTGGCATTGGGATTACAAGCGTGTGCCACCAAGCCCAGCTTATTTAGGGCTTCTTTAATTTCTTTCAACAGTGTTTTGTGGTTTCCAGTGTACAGACCTTATGCATTCGGGGTTGAGTTTATCCCTATGTATTTTTTTCTTTTCTTTTCAGTGTCCCTCAGTGTTGTTGCTGGGTTAATCGTGGTGTGTGGAAATATAGCTTATTTCTGAATGTTGACTTGCTGAGCTCCTTTATCAGCTTTGACACTTTAGTGTGGGTCCCAGGTTTAGTGAAGGCCATGAGGAGCAGTTATGTAACTCCTCTCTACTTTGGATGCCTTTACTCTTTTCTCTTACTGAGTGACTGTAGCTAGAACTTGCGGTGAAGTGTGAGAGGGCATCCTTGTCTTATTCCTCTTCTTAGGGGAAAAGCTTTCTGTCTTTACAGTTAAATTCAGTGTTTTCCAAGCTGCCCAGCAGGGCGTCACCAAGTGGTTTTACATGATCAGGTGTGAAATCCTATTGAACGCTCTTTCTGCATTTATTGATGTGATCTTGTGGCTTTTGTTTTCCATTCTATTGATAAGTGATTACATTATCTGGAATCTGGCTATTAACCCAGCATTGTATTCTAGGGATAAATCCTGCTTCTCCCTACTGCATGCTTCCATGTTTGCTGGGTTTGGGCTTCTAGAACTGTTAGTTTTGTTGCTTGTTGCTGGAGTTCCTCATACCAGAAGCACAGTGCCCTGGCACTGGAGGCAGGTGAGTGGGCGTTGCAGTGCCCACTGGAATGCTGACCAGTCTTCTGTGCCACTCCATTTTCAGCTCAAGGAGTTGGAACCACTCGGAGAGCTCCAGCTGGGTCCCTGGTGGCTGCTCAGGAAGTGGGGATCTTCTTTCCAGGCTGCAGGTGAGCTGGAGGGTGCCAGGGCTCCTGTGTCCCCGCCTCGAGCTCTCCTGCTCAAGCACTCCTGACAGATTTCCGAAACAGTGCCTGACCTGCGCCACCCGCAGCAGCAGTGTGCTGTGCACTTGCACGCCAGTGACGGTCACGAAGCTCCAGGTGTGGGGACAGATGCCAGTTTTGGCAGTAGAATCACTGTCACTCCACGCCCCTCTGCTGAGGAACTCTGCAGAGCACCGAGTGTGTGGAGTCTGCAGGCAGCTTGGGGTCACTGACGTGCACGGGACCGTGCGGTGGCAGCGCTTTGTGTGCCACGTCTCAGGCATTCTCGGGCCACCCAGGAGCAGGCACAGCGCACAGCCTCCGGGCCTCAGCCTGGCTGTGCCTTGGTCAGGTTCACACCCGTGGCTTTATGCTGCTGTTCTTTAGAAGCCTGGATTTAGAAATGTGGGGAATGAAGGGCTGGAGGGTGATACCAGAGAAGTCAGCCGGAACCGAGGAAAACACCCTCCACAAAACGCCGAGGGCCGAGAGGTAGCTGGGTAGAGTGCTTGGCTAGCATGCACAAGGCCCTGGGTTCCATCCCCAGCCCCCTAAGAGATGCCCCTGCCCCCTTGACCTTTGCCCCACGTCCACTCTCCTGTCCCTGGATGTTCATGCGGTGACCAGGGAGGCAGCCGGTTGCGTGATAGGCTGTGATGAGCCAGCTGAGGCATGTTGGGTCACGTGAGCACTATGTGTGTGCACTGGCCTTCTCTCCACGGCGACCTCAGCTGACTCCCTGAGATCTGCGCTGTCCCTCCTCCCGCCCCTGTTCTGTGCTGCTCCCAGGGCACCTGCAGACCTGGGCAGGGGCCCGGGGTGGGCCTGGGGGAGGCTTTGGTGAGTGCGGAGGAGTCCACGCTCCCCACCGGCTCTGTGCAGCCTGGCCTGGGGAAGTGGCAGACAGTCTCCATTGCCTGTCAGCAAGGCCAGCCTGTCCACAGTGGCCATGTGGCCAGAGTGCTGGGAGCTTGTCCTTGCTGGGCTGGACCCTCAGGACACGGGATGAGCAAGACATAGGGGGAAGATGCAGAGAAGACGGCCGGCAACTTGGTTTCGTGCCGTTCGTGACGATGTAGCTCCCAGCCCAGACAGTGGAATCAGGTCTGCTCTCAGAAGAGAAGCACCACCACTGTGTGTTCTGACTGAACAGGGCACAGGGTCGGGATGCGTTTCCAGAGTGTGATCCTCAATTGTCTGGAGTGAACTGAGCATCCGTTGGCGTTTAAAAAGTCACACTCATTTTCTTGGAAAACGTCACTGTCGTTTAAACTCTGTGGGAATGTTCCAAAATAAAGGGGTTAGCAGAAAGCCACCCAACCCTGCCTGGACCCCGGGACAGGGCAGGCCAGTGGCTGCTGTGCTGCTGGGGGGCGTGGGCCAGCAGAGCCTGAGAGCTGACTCGCCCTGGGCCTGTGCTCTCGTGCACACGCACACATGGAGAGGGCAGAGGTAACGGGGACTCGCCTACCAGGGCTGCCCGGGTCAGGTCGCTCCTTCCCAGCTGTCTTTGCAGTCACGATGATTTCTGGTTGGAATTGCTGTCACGGCTGTTCCTTCCATCTGTGGCCTCCGTGGACGCTCTCCTAAGCCTGTCTCTCACTGGGAGTGAGGTGAAGTGTGTGAGCATCTGACTTGCCTTTTCCAGGAGATGATTCTCGACCTGGAACTGGAGCAAGGCGCAGCCTCTCGGGGACACTTTGTATTCTCGGTGTTTTACAGCCGGCTCCAGCCTCTGGCGGGTGGGGCAGGTGTGGCCACCAGCCTCCAGAGACAGCAGGAGCTGCTTGCATGCAGATGGTAAGGCCTGGCGGGACAGCATCACGTGGGGGTTCCAGGCTTCTCTGCTGGCCCCTCCTCTGTGCCCTCCCCAAGCCTGGGAGGGGGCATCTGCTTGGTGGTTCCCGTGGGGCTAGGTCTGGGGTGGAAGGTGCTGTGGATGCAGACTTTGGTCCAGTTGTGTCAAGACAAACCGCGTGCTCAAGGTGTGCCTTTGTGTGACTGAGTGTGGCGTGTTGTTCTCACTCTGGGGATCCTGGCGTGGCCTCCACTTGGTCATCGTGCAGCTTTTTTTGTTTTTGTTTTGTCTTTGCTGACACGTTTTGCTCGACTGCAGCACTGTTCAGGGGCTGGCAGACACGTCTGGTGGGGCTGCAGGTCAGACACACGGTTCTGGTGGCGTCACGGGCTGCAGGGGGCTCCCGAGAGCCAGGCAAGGCTGCAGCCTGTGCTGTGGCTTCACTGTCCACACTGCCCCTTGCCTCCCAGGCTCCTCCTTCGCCTGCCTCCATCTGTCCTGGTCGGCAGCCTGCAGGCCCAGCGGCCCGCCGCCGCCCTCTGCGAGGAGTTCTTCCACTTGGTCAACTCTGAGCTGGTAGGTGCTGCGTGAGCCTGGCCTGGGGGTGGCGGGAGGTGGGCATGGATCAGGGCTGCTGGGAGAAGAACAGAAGTCACAGGGGAGCTGAGAGCTGGCGCGTGGGAGGAGTGTGGCTGCAGGCGGCTGTCAGCTGTGGGTTCTCTGTGGCCGGCCGTCTCTGCGACGCTCCCGTGTTCGGTGTTCGAGGTCAGGGCGGTGG
This sequence comes from Sciurus carolinensis, assembly GCF_902686445.1. NCBI lineage: Eukaryota > Metazoa > Chordata > Mammalia > Rodentia > Sciuridae > Sciurus > Sciurus carolinensis. The sequence continues at coordinate 315,367 of NC_062228.1, forward strand.
GAGTCTGCCTGCCAGGCACCTGCTTCCTTCTGTGGTAGACACTGCTAGTGCGAGCTGCCTGAAGATGGCGCCCACCCTGCGTCCATCACTGGGGACTGCAAGTCACTGGCTCACTGTGCCTGAGGACCAGCGCACAGCAAGACCGGAGATGAGCTTAGCTTCCCTTTCAGTGTGCCGTGTGCCAGGTGGATGGGAAGGAGGGCAGTCAGGAGTCAGGCTGGGTGTGGCACGCAGGGACACGGGGCTACAGACCGGAGGATCACACGTTCCCGGCCAGCCTGGCAATTTAGCAAGACCCTGACTCAGAATAAGATGAAAAGGGCTGGAGCTGTCGCTCAGTGGTGGAGTACTCGCCTGGTGTGCGCTAGGCCCTGGGCTCCATCCCCAGCAGCACTTCCCGTGGAAGTGGACGGGAGCAGAGAGATAGGATGACACTGTTTGTCACCCTCAGCTAGTCAGAGCACGGCTCCCGGCTACCCCTGGAGCCCACGTGTCTGAGCTGGAGCAGGGCGGCAGTCGTGACGGGTGAGGGCTGGGAAGGTCCTGGCAGCACACCTGGGACGCCCTCTGGCTGATGAGCCGGACCTCTGCAGCACACTGCACGCTGGTCTTGCCCCGCTGACACTGGCCTGTTGAATTGCTTTACAGAGAAACTTCTCCCAGGGAGGTGCCCTGACCCACGACATCACCATCCACTTCTTCAGGGTAACTGGTCTCCCTAGCACCTCCTATGTGACCTTCCCAGAGTCCCTGGGAACAGATCCTCCCGTGGGGTGGTGCCCTTCAGGACCTTGGCTCACAAGGGTGCCTGGGTTGTGCAACCACCGAGCCTTTGCTGTGTTCTCTGCTGCAGGGGCTCCTGAATGCCTGTGCACGGAGCCATGACCCCTTGCTGACAGCCAGCCTGACCCTGACTGAGTGCCAGACCAAATGCCCCATCCTTCTGACCTCTGCACTGGTAGGCCTGGCTGCCTGGCGTACTCAGCTGCTGCTCCTGCCTTCTGCGTCTGTCTCCATCTTGGTCACCGTGACTTGAGATGTGCAAGGGAGCTAGGGGGCACACTGGTGTGCAGCAGGGGTGACGGGCCCCTCACAGGCTGCACTCAAGGCCACAGTCCCTGCAGTCCAGTTGCCGCTTGCTGTGTTCACTGAGGGCTGTGCAGGCTGCCTCTGCTTGCCTGCTGGGGCTCCGCCTGACCTGCGCGCCAAGACATAGGGGGTAGTTGGTGCCACACTGCCAGCTTCCTTCCCTGCAGGGCACCAACTCTTGCAGGGTGATCAGGCAGGGCCTCCCCTGTCCTGCCCTGGAGTACAGGTGCCTTGTGGGATTGCTCTGAACCCAGCGAGGTAGACAAGGTGTTGCCTGAAGTTACACAACAATGGAATGTGAGCCACAGGGAGCACCTGGGAAGCCCCAGTGAGGGCTCTGGGGAGCTGGCCATGTGTGTGGCCGCGTCTCACACAGGTCTTCTGGGCCTGGCAACTCGAGGTGGGGCCAAGTACAGCTGCTCTGACCCGTTTCCTCGTGCTCGCTCTCCCCATTCAGGCGTGGTGGTCAAGCCTGGAGCCTGTGCTGCACAGTCGGTGGAGAAAATGCTTCCAGAGCCCGCTGCCTCCTGAACTGCAGAGGCTGCAGGAAGCCCAGCAGTTTGCCAGCAAGTAGGTTTTGGCAGCAGGATGATTGGGTGGTTTCATGGACATCCTGAGTTGCAGCTGCTTGGGACCCTGAGAAAGAGGAGGAGAGAACCAGGCTAATAGCCTCCAGTCGGAGCAGCCAGGCAGGTCGTGGGGACAGGTTTCAGCAGGTCTTGTCCCAGCTCAGTCCCACCTTGGCCCATCTCCCGCTCTCACACCTAACACTGGCTCCAGACTGTCAGCGTCCAGTGTGAGGGTGCTGATGCTCAGCCCTCCACCCGGCAGCTCCATCAGACCTGTGGCGCTCAGGGCAGTCTGCCCTCCCTAGGACAGTTCTGAGAGGGCCTCCCAGGACGTGCTGGTCCCAGCAGCCAAGGGACACAGAGCCTTCATGGTTCCTGGTGACTAGTTTTGAATTCCAGATGCTTGTGAGTTCCTTCAGCACCAGGGGTGCCTGAAACCTCAGCACATAGAAAACAGGGCTCTTTGCCAGACATGGTGGCACATCCTGTAATCCAAGAGACTGAGAGGAGAATCCCAAGATCAAGACCAGCCTTGGCAACTTAGTGACACTCTAAGCAACTTAAGAGTGCTCCCTTAATGACCCAAATTCCACTGTGGGTAGAGCTGGATCCCTTGGCCAGTCCCAGTACCCCTTGGAGTTCCCAGTGGACTCTTACTCCACAGCTCGGGCATCTGGCCCCCGACAGCACAGGCGTGGGGCGTAGGCCCTGCTCCTCAGCATGCCTCCACATGGGGCTGCCACCCTGCCCTGCCAGGGCCTCACGCGGAACCCAGATCTCACGTCCCACGACCTGAGCCCCTGTGTGCTCCTTGGAAAGCTGTTTCTGTGCTGCGGCAATGACACAGCTCTCACACGCCCCAGCTTTCTGGCCCCTGGCTCGACTTCCCCTGCACCCAGCCCCGCCTGGGTCTCGGCTGCTGCGTTGCACTTTGCCCTGAAAGAAGTCACGACAGAAAGCATCAGACAGCTGAAGAAGCTGGACTGCGAGAGAGAGGAGGCAAGACATGGGCTACTTTTTTTTAGCAGGCTTATTTTTAATTGGGGCATTTCTCATGGTTTGCCTAGTGAAAAGACACCTTTTCCAGGGACAAACGAGATTTCCCTCACTTTATTTGGGAAGTGAAACTACCTGATGTATAGTTTTAGCACTCAAGTGCTTCTGTTGGGCCCATTACTTTCCTTACCACAACCCTGCACACCATCAGGCATGAGTGCACAGTACCACTGTGCTGGTGGCTTCGCATTCTGCACAGGAACATTCAGACTCAGCTTGTGCCCCTTGGTTGCTGGGTCCCCAAAAGCCTGAGTGCCCACTGTCCCCAGCAGCAGCACCCACATAGGCTGCACATGCCATGACTGTGTGCGTGGAAGGCAAGCAGGGGACCCACACTGGCTCTCAATTCACATGCTACCCCAATAACGAGATCTGCAGCACAGCCAAGTAATGCGATCATCACAAAATAAACACCCTACATTTTCTAAAGCTTTTGTACTTTTGCTAGAAATAATTTACTGGCTTCAGAGCCAGCCTCCAGCCAGGCCCCCAGCTGGACCTGGTCAGGGAGAGAGACTGGGCTGGTCCTCAAGGGCCTGGCAGGAGCCTTACTGGGGAGCAGGCGGAGCAGGGTCCCCCGCGGCCCCTGGTGCCACACTGCTCTTGTCTGAAGGCACGTAAGGTACCTCAGCAGGGGTCGTGTTCACGGAGCGCTGAGGACTAGCCCAGCTGGAGCAGCAGATCTGCTTTGCTGGGCTGGAACCACCACGGCCCACTGCCTGTTGTCTCCTGCAGCTGCTGCTCCCCCTCTTCTTCTTTTCCTTGATGGACCTGCTCTCATCGCACCTGGCCCAAAACGTGAGTGAACTTTCAGCTGAGTTGCCCTCCTTCCCCATGGGCCAGGCAGGGTGCACACAGTGCACCCAGGTCCATGAGACCTGGTATTGGATCTCGGCATCTCCAGTGTGACCTTTCCTTGGATGTTGTATTTCAGGGCTTGGTGTGGGCATTGAGGGGCTGTGGTGTCTGCTTTTGCCTGAGCCTTGTTCCATCCAGAGGGCCCACGGTGACACTTACACTTACTATAGGCTGTGGCCCACTGATGGCTGAGCCAAAGGGCCCACCCCCGGCACGCCTCGCGTTTCTGGCTGCAGCAGGCCATGCCCAGCCCTTCCTGGGGCTCTTCTCTGGGTTACAGGACACGGCAGACCCCCTGAAGGCTGTGAACACCTGTGCTGAAGTCCTTGCGTGTTTGCAGAGGAGGAGGGTGGACTGGCTGGTGCTCTTCCAGTTGACGGAGACAGGTGAGAAGGTCTGAGGGACTGGCTTGTGCTGAGGGCAGCCGTGTGGTTCCTTCAGAATGAGCCCTCCTTGCGGCTCCCTTTCCAAGCTGTTTTCTTGCTAGATTTATAACTGGTTCAGGTGGGGCCAAGTGCAGCACAGCTTATTTAAAGCAACAGGGTTTATCAGATGACTGGGAAGTCGGGGGTGTCTCTGCCCTCCTGCCTGAGGACATGACCCATCTTCCCAGACCCAGGGAAGGGAGTCCTCAAGGCGGCCACACCTTGTGTTGTCACTGCATCCAGACACACCTCCCAGAACACATGACATCCCTCTGTCCCCGTGGCATCCCTAGAGCTGACCGAGGCCCCTTGGCGTTGCAGATGCTGACCGAGGGCACCTTCTCCGCCTGGCCCCAGACCAGCTTACCAGGCTGTTGCCTTTTGCCTTCTACAGGTAACCATCCCTGCTGGGCGGTCACTGGAGCTAGGGTGGTCAGAGGGGGTGGCACTTCCCCAGGCAGCCTGGTCTCCCACCGGATGGGGAAGGTTGCCTGCAGCTGTGTACCACAGGTGGGTGAAAGCATTCTGCACTAAACTCCTTCGTCTCTCTCTCTAGTCTTCTCTCTCACTTCAAAGACGACACGGTCACAGGGGAAGAGGCCTTTCTGCGTGTTGCTGTTGACATGTACCTCAAGCTGGTCCACCTTTTCATAGATGGGGAGACCAGGGCTGTATCAACTCCGGCCAGCAGGAGACTGCAGCTCCATGACCGGTCCTCTCCCCAGCCTGTGAGACGGCTCCTGCCAGGGAATGGTGGGCGTGAGGGTGGCACACCAAGTCAGTCCTGGTCCAGTGTGCCCTGACCATGACTGTCCTCTAGGGCAACCCTGTGCAACTGATAACAGAAGCTCGGCTTTTTCTGCTGCAGTTAATACCTCAGTGCCTGAAAAACAGCTCCTCAAACATGGCAGAGGTAACCCAAGACACTCTTCTTGGGTCTGATTTCACACCTTAGCTGAAGGCCCAACAGCCTCTCCCTGTGTCTTGGCACCAGGTCTGCAGATGGGCTCCCTTGGGCTGTTGGTCCTGAGTAGTGGTTTCCTTCCGCACAGCTGCTGGCCGGGCGTGAAGACTGGGACCCTGAAGTGAGCAGTGCCCTCCTGAGTGGGCAGCAGGCTGTGCCCGACCCTGACCTCCACCAGGAGCCCCGTCTCTTCTGACTGGACTCTGCTCAGTGCACCAGCCTGGCTCCACTGTAAATGATTTATTGCAAGCATAACATGACGCTCTTGTTGCACTAGAAGATGGGTTACAAATCTCCTTGACTGCTGTAGTTGGGAAGAGGAATCAGTTATTCTTAATCTGTCTGCCTTAAGTTTCTCAGTACTTGGAAAATAAGCTGGTGGTCCCAGAGTGGGTGACAGAAAGGCTGCACAACACAAGCCCCCCTTGACTAGCCAAGGGAGAGTGGCACCCTCCATCCTGCCCAACATGTGCCTACTGGGCACGAGGGGCAAGCAGAGCTGTGCCCCAGGGTAGGGAACGTGGAAATGTCTTTAGACCCCACATCACACCTGCTGAGTGCCAGCTTCTCTAAGTGCCACTGTCCCACCTGTCATCCTCAGGTAGGCTCTGGCTTCACAGCCTGGCCCTCAGTGGCCCCAGAGGGGCTTGGGGGCCCAGGTGGTGGCTCTGCCTCTAGGGGTAGGGCTTTGTCCTGGGTCTGTGTCAGAGGGTGCACCATGGACATGTGCACATTGAGGTTGTGGGCCTTCTCAAATCGCCGGCCGCACTGGTCACAGGCAAAGTCCAGCTCCGTCTCCGCCTTATGTTTGGTCATGTGGTACTTGAGGGATGCACGCTGCCTGCACTGGAACCCACAGACTTCACACCTGGGGACAGAGGCAGGTGAGAGAGGCTGCACACGGGTCCCAGCCTCCAGGCACCCAGACCACACTTACTGCAACGGCTTGGCTCCTGAATGGCGCATCTGGTGAACAAGAAGGTGCTTCCTCTGCTTGAAAGTCTGCCCACATTCATCACAGATGTAGTTGCGTACCTCTGGAGACCAGAAAGGGAGTGAGCATGGGTCCCCAAAACATCAGCCCCATGAGGGTCTGGCTAAGACCCAGGAAGAATAGTTTATGACCTGGCACAAACATGGTGGGCCATGTCAGGGGCCCGTTTACAGATGGATGTTTTCCTGAGACCAACAAAAGCTTCCGAATGGTATAGAAATACCACCTGGCTTCTGGGCAGGCGTGGTGGTACAGGTCTGCAGTTCCAGCCACTCAGGAGGCTGACAGGAGGATCCCAGAATCCCAAGTTTGAGGCCAGCCTGGGCAACTTAAACTTAGCAAGACCCTGTCTCAAAATGAATTAAAAGGGCTGGGGATGTAGCTCAGTGGTAGAGCACCCCTGGCCATTGTTATTCAAAAAAGAACAAAAAACCTGGGAATAACAATGTCCAGCAATAACAAATGTCACATGGATGGGTTTCATGGTGAATGATCTGGCAATCAAACCACTGTGTACAAGGCTCTAGTGTTTGAGGATGGCCCCTGTAGCATGTCTGTCGGGAGGGATCTGCAGGCTCAGGCCAGCAGCATCTGGGACACTGCAATCCCAAGGGAGCCCAGTGGGGCCCTCTGCAGGAGGCAGCCGAGGGTGGTGGTGGGAGGCTCACTGTCCTTAATGTGTTTGATTTTCACACATCTACAAGGTACACAAGTCATAACCTGAGAAGGACGGATCATTCTACAGAAGTGAACCCACAGGGGTACCAGATTTCTGTGCCATCAGTCTGACAGCTGCTGGGCCCTGAAGGGAAAGGGCAGGGGTGTTCACTCCTGTGTGTGGACTCACCTTACCCTCCCGTGTGACCTCTGAGCACCTGAGGTCATCTAGTACCAAGACAGCCTTGGTCCTCCTAGAAGGGTGCCCAGCTATGGGCACCACCCAAACTAGGATCACAGCTCTGAAGGGCTGGCCTGGGAGGGCAGGTACCTGTGTGGATGAGTTTGACGTGGCGCTGCAGGTAGCGGTCAATCATGAACACCTTGTTGCAGCCGGGGTGGGGGCAGGGCCTCTCACGGACCTCCTCATGATGCTCCTTGATATGCTTCTGCAGGAGGGCACAGGCAAGAGAGGCTGAGGGCTGGGTTTATCAGAGTCCAGCCTCCTGCAGCAGCACATCCCGCTTCCCTCAGCAGAGGACGGCCAGCCTTCCTGGAAGCAGGGCAGATCCAACTGCTCCATGCACCAGCTCTTCATTGTGCTTTAGTGTGGTGCTGGGGATGGAACCAGGGCCTTCAAGTTTCTGCCACTGAGCTACACCCCAGTCCCCAATGGGCTCTTAACTCTGGGCCCACAGCAGCGTCTTGAGCACAGAGCCAGCTCCACACCCTTCCTGGGTCGTGCTGGCTGTGGCTGCATCTCCAGTTGCCTGGGCTCACACCAATCCCCAGCTCTGCTCCTCACCTTCATGCCATCGGCCCCTCGATACACGGCCGTGCAGCCCTGGTAAGGACACTTGTAGATGGTGGGCAGCTCCTCCCTGCAAGCACAGCACGTGTGAGGCGCTGCCCAGGGAGCAGGGCGCCCACACCACAGCCCCTCACCTCTCGCAGCGGAGCTGCTGTTTCCACCCAGGCTTGGGTCCTGGCTTCTTTCGAGGTTTTGGTTCTTCAGCCTTCTTAGCCTCTTTGCTTTCGCTCTTCTTACCAGAGACCCTGAGAAAAAAGACGTCCCCAGATTCAGTGGTGCTTCTGACCGCCACTCAGTCCTCAGTACTCCATGCTTCTCTTCAAACCCCAGGTCCTCCAGCTCCCATGACCACACTGCTTCCGTGGCATCAGGCTGTCCTAGAGCCCACCTGAGTAGCCACCAAAGCTGGTGCTGCTCTGGGAGACAGCAGGAGAGCAGAGTGTCTCACCAATGCTTGGTGCATCTTCAGAGCCAAAGCCTGTCTGCAGACACCATGGAGAATGGAGCAGAGAAGATGGATGGTCAGTCCCTTCACCACAGCCTCACACCAGAAAAAAGAGCCCAGCACCACCTCTCTGGAGACTCTAGAGCCCGAAAGGCCCAGAAAGCAGGCAGAGACTGAGAGGGGCCTGTCGGGATGGGCTGTGTGCTCAACTGCGGCTGCAATACAGACTGACCCACAAGGCTGGGGCTAGAACAGGCTCATCCAAAAATATGGATGGTGCTTTCAAGCCACAGCAGGTTTCCCAGGGGCATCAGAAGACACAGGCACTTGTTTCCTTCTGGGCCCAGACACTTAAGGAATCAATAACAGAGGCTTCCTCAACATGTAAAGTCCTCAAGGAAACCCACAGCAGACGCTGCACTCAACAGTGAAGGGCTGAAATTCTACCATGGGGAAAAAGGCAAGATGCCCACTTCACCACTGTTCTTCAACGTAGTACAGAGGTCCCATGCAGAGGAAAGGAAGATAAACTATTCACAGACCACATGTCCACAGACGTAGCTACACACAAGAATAACCAGTGAAGGGGCTGAAGGCACAGCTCAGTGGTAAAGCACTCAGCATGCAGGTGGACCTGGGTTTGACATCCAGCCCCCCAGAGCCACCCAACAGGGACTGCAGGGAACAGAAACCAGTGCACACCTGCTCCACTTACTACACATGAAAGGAAGTGTGCACTCTACCAAACCTGAAAGGCTCACCCCAGCTGATGGCTGATGGGGTGTGCAGAGGGGCTGGGGAGGAAGAGGGACCAGTTTGGAGGGTCAAGGACCTGAGATAGCCGCTGGCTTGGCCAAGATGCCCTTTGCTGTGGCTCCCACAGTGTCTACCCTGACTCCCAAGACCACACTGGCACTACTTTCTGGCTTAGCCGTCTCTCCCTTTAGAAAGCTGCAGGAGCAGACATTCTTTTTGGTTGCCTGCCGGTCATATTTTTATTGTTGTCTTTGTTTTGATTTAAGTGGGTTGGCCAGGCCCCCTTGCTGGCGTTGGAAGTTTTAAAGTTATATTTTGGGGTTGTATAGAAAGGTTGGTTAGCTAAAGCTGTTTTTGGCTTTTCCTGGGGGCAGTAGGAGTATTATAGCATGGCCATCTGTCCAGTTTCTTTGGGGAGTGGGACCCTCCTTACTCAAATATGCTCCCTAAAATAATATTAGAACTGAACCTGGGGCAAGCTTCTGCCTCAGGTCCCGAGAGGGGGAGGGTCCGGGCTCAGCGTGAGCAGTACAGGGATGCTGAGAGGACCCCTGATGACCTCTACGGGAAGGCCCTGAGCACTGAAGGTCACTGAGGTGCAGCCTCCTGCAGAGTGTGGAGAGGGTTGGGAGAAAGGTCTGATCCTTCTGCTGGGGCCCCCCACCGTCTCTTTCAGCCTGGCTGTCTGCTGGAGACCCTGCCTTTCTGTTGAGCCTCCTCTCAGAGCCATCTTCAATAAAGGTCAGCAAGGTGGCCAGGTAGATGGGACACTGAATTTGTACTGTGAAATAGGTAAGCTGGAAAACCAAAGAAATAAAATGATGTGGTACCCACCAAAACAAAATACACAGGCCAGAAACGCCTGATTCCCAGCGCTCAGGAGGCTGAGGCAGGAGGATGCAAATTCAAAACCAACCTCTGCAACTAGCAAGGCCCTGTACCAAAATAAAAATTTTAAAGAGCTGGGAGTGTAGCTTAGCGGTGGAACACCCCTGGGTTCAACCCCAGAACCTGAAAGAAAGAAAAGTAAATAAAAGTAAAATAATCAGGAACAAAATCAATCAAAGGCAAAAAATTTGCACATTAAAAACCACCAGAGCTGCTGGAGCCAGAGACCACATTGTATGGAAAGAGCCACCTCCTCCAGCTGCGGGGCTCCACTACAGCCAAAGGGGGGTGTAGCTCTGTGGTGGTGCGTTCTGCCAACCATGGGCGGACCCTGGGATCAAACCCCAGTACTGCAAAATAAAAACAAAAATAGAAACCAATCTAAAATTTAACCTGGACCTTTAAGAAATACTAACCAGCCAAAACAAATTTGAAAAACAAGTTGGAAGACAAAACTTGCTTGCATACAGTTAGACACACACACACACCAACCAAATGGAACAGAACCAGAGAACCTCACACACGACCTCCAGATTTTCAACAAGGGTGCGAACACCGTTCAATGAGGAAAAAAACATCTCTTAGCAAATGGTGTCATATACTAAAATTAACTCAAGTGGATCAGGACCTAACTCACAGAGCTGAACCTATAATGCTCTTTGAAGAAGGCAGCAGTACATCTTCATAAACTTGGATTTGGCAGTAGTACCTTAAGTATGACACCAAAAACAGACAACAGAAAAACAGGTAACTTAGACTTTGTCAAAATTTGAAATGTCGTATTTTGATAAGCACTACCAAGACAGTGAGAAGACAAAACAGGAGAAAAGTGTTTGCAGATCACCCATCTGGTAAGGGTCTGATATCCAAAATACAAGACTATCTCTAGAGCAAAGAGCAAACCTGGTTTAAAAATGGGAAAATTCTGCCCATGATCCCAGTGGCATGAGTGGCTGAGGCAGGAGGATTGCAGGTTCAAGGCCAGCCTCAGCAACTTAGTGAGACTTTGTCACAAAATAAAAAATGAAAGGGCTGGGGAAGTGACGCAGTGGTTGAGAGCCCCTGGGTTCAATTCCCCAGTATCACTCCCCCCGCAAATATTTCTCCAAAAACAATTTGCAAATGGCCAAGAATCATATAGAGCCATGGCAACTGCAAATCACAAGGAAAAGAAGTCATTTCATACCATCTGCACAACGAACAAAACCTCGCTCGCAAGGATGTGGAACCCTCATGCACTGCCCTGCAGAGTGAGAGGGTGTGTCCACCCTGGAAACCAGGCAACTCCTCAGAATTAAACATCAAACACCAAGTGAGCCTCAATCCCACTTTGAAGTATACACCCCAAGAGTCAAAAGCAGGAATTCAACACATGCACACCACCATTTACAACATCCTTTGTAACAGCCAAGAGGCGAACACCATCCCACACAAGAGAGCAAACAGCACATCCCTGCGATGGAGCCTGCTCAGCATGGAGAGGTTCTCAGGCTGCAGTGGGGATGAGCCATGCGGTCCCGTGAGACAGACCTGGGTGGTGCCTGAGGAACAGTTTCTAGTCATGACGATAGTACACCACTGTGCCTGCACCCGAAACAGCTGGGCTGTGCTGAAGTGGTCTAAATAACTGCTCTCCTCAAAGTGTATTAAAAGAAGCTTTTTGCTGCTCCATCTCCCTGTCTGGTAACTGTGCAGTGTCCTCTCCTGGCCTGTCCCATAGCTGGACAGGGTGGCCTTCTCCTGTCAATGACAGGCCACCTCATCCCACTTCTGAAGCAAGCCTTTGAAGCTGTTCAACAAATGAACATCCTGCCTCCCCCAACTCAGCTGTTCCACCCCTCAGGCCAGAGGGGTTTGACCTCTGGCTAGAACCATCATGCTCTGACCCATCTCCAGGCTGAGGACCCAGTGGCCAAGCCTGTCTAGAGTCCAAGTGAAGATGACCAAAGAGGAATACTTGTGAATTAGGCACAGGGACTGGGTCTGCTCAGGGCCTCGTGTTTGCAGATTCCCAGCTGAAACTCACATGTTACCACTTGAGGAATCAAGTGTAACCATGCACATCATGGTCAGCAGAGGACCATGTCCACTGCTGCCTTGTCTCATCTCCTGCAGTGGTTTCCACTTAAATAGCTCCTATTTCTAGAGAAGCCAGGATACATCACGTGTCCCAATCCAAAGCATGCATGTCTGTGCACTTGGGTGTTAGCAACAGACGTCCAGCAGAGCACTTTCCCCTCCTAAGTCTGTCCAGAAAGGAGACCCACCTGTCCCTCCTGTCTCACAGCCCTACCACACCAGTGCCCAGCAAGCTCCAAGTGCGTCCCAAGATTCAGACTAGCCTGTAGAGGCCACTACATAGGAAGCAGGGCCTCCTCGTGGCAGCCCTGGCTGCACCACAGCCATGCTTCCTGTGTGAGACTCGCCGGCCCCCAGTCTGTCTTGTCTGCTGGCCTGGTCGAGTGTGCTCATTCTGACCGCCCTCCTGGACTGCCTACTGTCCTCTGTTTCTTTTCCATGAATGTGAGAACTTTCTCCAAGTTTATGTCTATCTTGGTTGTAGAATTTCCTGGCTGCGAGTGTGGTGTTCAGAACTGCCGGCTCTCTGGGCATCAGCTGGCTACTAAGAATTGTGGAATACCTGGCACAGGGCCAGGAGGAAGGGGTGAACATGACCCACCCTCCTTGTAGCACCCTACGTCTGCGTGGAGAAAAGACAGTCTGCAAAGAGGAGTCAAAGGGGACAGCAGAAACTCCAGGAAGGGGACAGTAGCTGCCTGGCTATAAAACAGTGCCAAAGCCAGGCACAGGGTGCACGCCTAATCCCAGTGACTCAGGAGGCTGAGGCAGGAGGATCACAAGTTGGAGGCCAGCCTCAGCAACTCAGCAAGGCCCTAAGCAACTTGGTGAGACCTTGTCTCAAAATAAAAAAAATAAAAGAACTGGGTGTGGCTCAGTGATTAAGGTCCCTAGGTTCAATCCCCAGTACAAAAACACATAAAAAACACTACACCTCAGAACAAGAGTCCAAGTTGAGAGTGCCTACCAGCTGGGTCCTTGGGTCTCAGAGCATGGCCCAGGGAGCAGAAAGCAGTCAAGGTAGGTGTCCTGGTGGCATGCACTTACGGTTAGGGTTAGTTGCCTGCCACCTCACAAAGAGACCAGGTCCCAGTCCTGATCAGCAGCTAAGGGGACCCTCCTTACGCAGACTCATCTGTCCACCTGGCCCTGGTCACTCAGAAACCACATCCACTGGACTAGCGAGATGGGGCCAGGGGATCAGCAGGAAGCATCTGTCCCCAGGTCTCAGGAGGAGCTCACTCGGGCTCACCCACAGCTCCCCACCCACCAGCAGGGCTGCACCCTTACTTCTTCTCTGGGTAAGGCTCAAAGGACTCGTCAGAGGACTGTGCATGCTGCTGCTTGTCATTTTCATCTTCACTCAGGAAGTCTCTAGGAGAGAGGAGAGAACCTTCAGCAAAGCCCTGGCATGGGCCAGCAACAGACCCAAGTCCTGTCTCCAGATAGCAGAGATCCCATAGCCCAATTTCAGTTCTCCTGAAAACGTCTTAAGAAATCTAAAACCATCTGCGATACCATTTCCTAACAGGAGGGACAAACCAGGGTCACTGAACTCAGGCAGCAGTCCCCACAAGTCCCACTCTCCTGATGTCAGAACCCCAGACTTGAAGAGAGCTTTTCTACTGGGCCAGGAGGGTATAGACTCAGAGAAGGTAGGTTTTGTGGTGGATCAACTCTCAGATTGGACTTATGGTCACTGACAGGTTCGCTGTCAGCCATTCCCAAGTTCAGAGGCAAGATCTGTGACCTTCACCTTAAAACACAAATCACTATTTGGTCTCTGTTGGGCAGCAAACACAGCCAGGCTAAGAAGCCCACTGTGCTATCTAGGCTGCCACTCACCTGCATGAAAGAAGGCCTGTGGCCAACCAGCAGCTGAGCCTGTGCCACACCTAGTCTCCTTGCTGGAGGTGAACCAAAAACCAACTGTCCTTCCCCATGTGGATTAGAGTGCATCTGGGCTCCAGCCAAGGCCATGGGGCAGGATGGCAGGGGCTGAACTCCAGCCCAGGACTAAGAGACCCTGAGGGCACTCCCTTCCAAGAGAGGCCAGCCCTCTCCACCTCCTGAGTAGTGCCTCTTCAGGCGTCAACGCCATCACAAAGGGCAGTGTGTGACATCCTGTTCTAGTGGCATCTGGGTTGGCAGAAAGCTAAGGCTTTTAAGAAGGAAATAACCAGGTGGCAGTTTAAACAAGGGTACTCCACACCGCCCTGGGCTGGGAACTGCCCTAGCTCTTGGGAAGCTGTGCTGGGTTCAGGTGACTCTGAAACCCAAGAGGTCCCCAGTCAGGATCAAGACACCCTGGAAGTCACCCTGGCCTCGCCTCTCCTCCCAACCCTGGAGGCAGGGAGTGCCCACCAGGCATGGTCAACAGCCCCTCAGGTGGCTGAGTCTGGTTTTCGAAGGAGAAATGTTAGGCTATTTAAACCCACTCTTCTCTCACCCCTCAGAAAGGTCACTGAACTCGTCTTTTACCCGATCATCCGAGGCTGAAGATGGAACCTGCTTCTCACCCAATTGCCCTGGGAAGTGAAGAACAGGCTTCTGTTACCAATGCAGCACAAAGCTCTTACAGGAAGCAATGCCTGTGCTGCAACAGCCTCCGCAGAGAGCCTGGGGTCCTCGGGCCTCAGGCCCCCTTCTAGCCTAGCCCAATCCCCATGTCCAGAGGTGCAGAAACCACCCAGATCTCTGCCATCAGCAAGTCTGACCCCTGCCAGACTCAGGACCTCAATCTAGGTGGGTGACCCATATTTGGAAGTTTTGGGACACTTAAGATTGGGTTTTGGGTTTTGTTTTGAGATGGGTCTTGCTATGCTGCCCAGGTAGGTCTGGAACTTCCAAGCTCAAGCGATCCTCCCACCTCAGCCTTCTGAGTAGCTGGGACTACAGGTGCCCACTACACCTGGCTTAAGAGTATTGTTATCGGGCTGGGGTTGTGGCTCAGTGGTAGAGTGCTTGGCAGGCATGTGTGAGGCACTGGGTTCGATACTCAGCACCACATAAAAAAATAAAGGTCTAAAAAATACAGTAACAATATTAAAAAAAAAAAAAAAAGTATTGTTATCAAATTTTCTTGTGCAGTTTACAAAGTCAAGCACTCTGAAATACCTGTGACACTTATGACTCTGCCCCCAAGGCCCTTCCCTGGAGCTGTGCTGTCTTGTCCACGTGTCTCTAGCTGAACCACCTGGGTGGCTGCATTTCTTTAGAAACCCGCCATGGACTTTCACATAGGAGCCAGCCAAGTGCCCACAGGTGGGCAGGTGCTCATAGAAGATCAGAGGTAGGCAGAAAGCTGGCCCTGGCCCTCCCAACACAATATGTGGGGGCAGATGCACCCCATAAAGCGGGGTCTGGGTCCCACAGAAGGCTCTTCCCCTCAGCCAGTTAGCAGCAGAGGCTGCTGCACTAGACCAGGGAGTCAGCAGGCAGCTGGCCCAAAGCAACAGCTTCTTTTCCCCACATCCCCACAAAAGGGCCCCATCGTCCTCTCCCTTGGTGCCCTCTGCCCTGAGCGCTGGCTTGGAGGAAGACTAGACACCAGATGAGCAACTTCACAATAACTGCTAGAGCAGAGCCTGCTTGGGAAGGGACGAAAAGCCAAGACAGGGAGGGGCCCACCTGTGGAGGTTGGCTCCACATCTTTTCCTGTCAGATCCCAGTTCCCTGCATGACCAACGCCCAGGTGGGTGTGGAAGTTCACTTTCAGCTGAGGACCCTGCCCCACTAAGAGAATACAGAATCCTGGCCTAGCACAGGCTCCAGGTGCCTCCTACCTGGGGCCTCGGTGGGGGGAAGGCTGGGCTGTGGTGGGGGGCCTGGCCCAGGTCCCACAGGGCTGCCATCTGAGGGAGGTGAGGCCACATCCATGCTGGGCAGCATCTTGGTCTCAGCCTCAACTGTGGTCCCTCTGCCCTGGGAGAGCTGAGGGGCAGCCCCTGTGGGGCTGGACTCCTGGTTCTGGGTGAGTCGTGGGGCCGTCTCCTGGTCCCAGGCCCACTTGACTGCCAGTGCACTGTCCAGCAAGAGGGTTCTGCAGCGGGAGTCGGTGTCCATGGTGTAGTCGTGGCCCTGATCGCAGCCCCATACAGCCTGGATGATGCCGCAATACTCGGAGGACAGTGTCCTCTGAAGGCTGGGCACGGCCCTGCAGCTGGCCGCGTGTCCGTGCACCCACCCCACTAAGCCGTGCAGGCACCGGGGGCTCGAGGTGATCAGATCCACTGAGGAGAGTCAACAGAGATGTCAGCCCCATGGCAGGCCAACTCCCGGCCCAAGTGAAGCCCACCCTCACACCAGGGGCAGACTCACCCAGACGAGCTCCTTCCTCTGCCACTGTGGGGGGCTGAGCACCAACCCTGAAAAGGATCAGTGTGGCCATAAGCAGATGCAGAACCTTAGGCCCACCACAGGGCTCCCTATTTAGGAACCTCAAGATCTCTCGAACTTCTCCAGCTGCCTCCCACTGGAAACCCTCTGCTGGGAGACCTGTTCCGTTCCAAGGGTTGCCCCTTGCTTTAGGATCCTGGGAAAACCTTGCCAGTCCCAACACTTCCCAGTTCATTTCTGAAGTCTGGGCAGGGCCCGGCAGCCTTCCTGTGGGTCCCATGGGTACCTGCAGTCCCAGGGCTGCTTACACTGGCTTCTGCAGAGCCAGTCACTGCCTATCTGTCCCACTGCAAAGACTCCCACCTCGGTACTCCCTGGCCTTGAAACAGCACCCAGTATACCAGGTGCTTCCTGTGACATGCTGAACCCCTGAACATTCCCTAAAAAACTAAACAAAAGCCTACTCTGGGGCTACTAGGCCTGGTTGTAGCTCAGCAGTAGAACACCTGCCTAGCATGTGTGAAGCCCTAGGTTTGATACCCAGTACTGAAAAGGGAGGAAAAAAAAAAAAAAAAAAAAGGCCTACTTTGCACAAGGTTTCCGCTGGCCTGTTGGGGTGACATTGACTCTCTGCAGGAAGGACCTGAGGAGGCTGTGGCACTGGTAGAACTGGGTGTGGCAGTTCTTGCAGACAAACTGGGACAAGGCTGGGTCCTGGTGCACAGCCACACCCAGCAGACGCTGGAAGTCCCTGGCGAAGACACGCTCCCCTGGGGATGGTCTCTCTGAGCTCTCCCCAGGCACCCTGTCAGAGATGCTTCGGAGACTCCGTGAGGAGAACTTCCCGTGGCAGAGGCGACAATGCCCCATGGCAAGAGCCCGGCCTGTTCCTGGGCAAAGCAACATGAACAGTCAGCAGGAAGTCGGCAGCTGTGCAGATACCTGAGAAGTTCTGCTGAGCTCTTCAGCCAGTGCCCAGAGCCTGTGGGGAAGTACACTCAGTGCCTTGGGAGGAAGGCCTCAGGTGCTGGGCTCAGCTGGACATCCAGCCTTTGGGAAGCTCATTGGTTCAAGAATTCCAAATGCCTCCGCAAGGATGGAACTTCATTCCTGCTCTAGAAAGAAGAAGCTGTGCTCATACCATCCATCCCTGGGTCTCCTGTCTGCCAAATGAGGATGCCACCTCATTTCCTGGTCCTAGTAATTAAACAAGAGTGCACAGAAAGGCCTTCTCAAAAGGGCAAAGGCATTACATGGACCAAGTACACTGCTGCCATGAGCCTAAGAAGTTGCAGCCGGTGTGCGCGAGTAGTTCACAATTAGCTCGGTTCTACCACACCTTATGGATCAGCTTTCACCAACAGGAACCTAAGGCTCAGAGAGATAAGCAGTTATCTCAAGAGTGCACAGAACAAAGACGAGCAGGGCCTGGAGCAGTGGGGCACACCTGTAATCCCAGCAACTCGGAAGGCCGAGGCAGGAGGATGCAAGTTCAAGGCCAGCCTCAGCAACTTAGCAAGACCCTATCTCAAAAGCAAAAAGGGATGGGGATGTAGCTTAATGGTACAGCACCGCTGGGTTCAATCCCCAGCACCCAAAAAACATCAGGAATGAAGGCCGGAGCCGCTCGACGTCAAAATCTGAGTACCGAACACCTAGCAGCCTAGGGGGTCGCCGTCCCGCCGAAGGTCACCGCCACGCCGGCCGACAGCTGGCCGGGAGCGTTCTGTGAACCCGGACGCCCTCTGCGCTTGGGACCGCCGCGCCAGCGGGGCGAAGTGGCCAGCGACCCCGGCCCGCAGCGCCCAAGCGGCCCGACCCACCTGCCTCATCCGCTCCGTCTTCGCCCGCGTCCGCGCAGGCCCGCGCCGGGGCCCAGCCGAGCTGCGCCGCCGCCAAGGCCGCCGCCCTGTCAACGCCTGGCGCGCCGCCGCGCGGGGGTCGGCCCCGGGCCCGGCCGCCGCAGCTGCCGCCCGAGCCCCCGCGCGGCCGCGCCGGCCCCGGAGACAGGAAGCGGCCGAGCCGGTCCCGCTTCATGGCGGCGGCCGCCACTACAGCCCCGCCGAGTGACTCGGGACGCCTCGGGGGGACTCGGCTGCGCTCGACTCTGCTCGCTCAGGGCCGCTCGTCCCCCTCGGGCCCGCTCGGCTCCGCTCGACCCCTCTCGGGCCCGCTCGGCTCCGCTCGGGCACTCTCGACTCGCCGGGCCTGCTCCCTCGGCCCCGCTCGGCCCCACGCTGCGAAGGTCCGCTCGGTCCCGCGCGGTTCCGCTCCGCCCCACTCGCCGGCGCGCTTAGTTCGGCTTGACCCAGCCGTTCAGCGTCTCCGGACCCGACACCGGCGAGGCAGGGAACGCGTCCTGTCCGGCCGAGGACCACACTGCCCGCCGCTGCCACCGCGGGTCTGGCCTCGGGAGGACAAGAGTCGCTTGGAACTCGTGACAAACCCGGGGGAAGCGCGCCGGCCCTCCTGCCTTAGCGCGGGCGGCCGAGAGGCCGAGCGGCCGCAGACGCAGAGGTGCGGGTTGCTGCTCTTAAAGGCTCTCGGCAGCCACGCGAGGAGGCTCTCTCCACCAATCTCCTGGTCTGGATGGGGAGAGGGCCCGCCCCGGACCGCTGACAGGACCCGCCCCCGCGCCCGGCTCCCTCCACCTGAGGGGCCGAGGCCTGCTCAGTGGGGCGGGGGCGGGCAGCCGGAAGTGAGCCGCGCCCCTTCCGGCAGTACGCAACTCCGGTGGCTCCCGCGGCCGCGCGTATTGGGTTCCGGCCGGCGGCCTCTCGCCCGGCCCCTCGGCCGCCGCCGCCGCCGCCACCGCCGCCTCCTCCCCTGCCCGGTGCTATGGCCGCTGCGGCCGGGGACAGCGCGGCGAGGCCGCTACAGAGTGCCATGAAACTGGCCAACGGGGCCATCGAGCTGGACGCTGGCAACCGGCCCCGGGTGAGACGGGACGGGGCGCCGCGGCGGCTGGTGGGCGAGGGTGGGCGGTGGCTGGGCGCATTCGGCCGGCAGCTCGGCTGTGGGCGCGGGGTGGACTCGGACAGCGCGGCGCGCGCCGGGCAGAGCTCCATCTGGCCAGCGAGTCAGAACCCGAGCCCGGGTGGGTGTGAAGCATCCCGGGGCTTACGTGACTGACAGATCCGTGTGTGTTTCTGGGCAATAGACAATCCGGGACGAACCCCGAGCAGGCCGCCTGCCGGCTCGCGGGCGACGCGGAGGTCGTTTGGAAGGAAATGCAGGCAGGGAGGGGTGTGACTTGACCTGAGAAGGGTTGCCACCCAGAGGACGGCGACCAGGTAGACAAAGCCGGGGGAGCCACATTAGCTGCCCAAGTTGGTTTTCTGGGGCAAGAGTCAGAAATCCTGCCGGAATACATTTTGTTCTTGTCTCTGAAATGCAGACTTAATTAAAGGTGGATGATTTGACAACTGGTTTAAAAGAAAACTAGCACTCCGTGCTGTGGTTCCCCATCCCGAGCTATCAGAGCCCTGGTCAGAGCAATCGCACCCTAGAAACGCAGAATTTAGCTGTTTCAGCTCCTGGGAGCGGGGGGGATATGTGTTCTTTGGTTCTGGGAACAGGGTTTCCCTGAACCTAAGCCATAAAGTGAGTGAGATTTGCAGCTTCACTCCCTCCTTAACTTCTCAGGACATATTTTTCTTAAGCAAGTGAATGGTGGTTGTGCTGCACAGGAAGGAAACTTGTTGCACAGAGTGAAAAATGGCATCAGCTGCTGAAGCTGCTTCCCACGGCCACTGAATGAATCAGTTCTTTCCTGTGCTGGAGAGAAAGGCAGTGAGAGGGAGCTTGATGCCCAGGTGGTCCCGGCTCTCACTGCCCAGTGCAGACGTTGTAGAACGAAGCCCTCCGGCATCATTCTCAGGCATCTTTTCCTTCAAGTCTGGACAGTAGGGATACTGTCTGCCCCAGGTGAATCACCACAGGCTAGGGGTGTCTCTCAAGGATAAGCAGGCACTGCTGCTCCTGTTCCCACGAAACGCCAGTGACCTGCTGTCATCACCCCCTCTAGTGGCCTGACCTCTGCCATTTCTCTCCCCTGGACACAGGAGGCATACACAGAATACCTGAGGAGCATCCACTACATCTCGCAGGCTTTACTGGAAGAAGCTGAAACAAATCAAGGTATGGCTCAGCCTTGCCTCTCACGAGGGCACGCTGTGGGAGCTTAGCTCTCGCTGTTTCCCAGGTCTGAGATCTCTGGGTCCTTCCAGCATGGTTATTAGCTGAAAGTGGGTCATGAGCATGAACTGTAGTAGTGTGGCATGGTGGCATTAAGGGGCAGTGCTATGGGCAAGGGGATGGATTCTCAGGAGGACAAGACACTGGCCCAAGGCAGAAAGGAGTGGGCTGCACAGAAGCAGGGGTATTCTTAGCAGAAGAACATGCAAAGGCCCCGAGAAGGGAATGGGTGTGGGCAGGGTTCCGTGTGCCTCTACGAGTTGCGAAAGAGCTCATGGAGGCTTTGAGCTTTGTGGGAGAGGCCTGCATGGGAGCAGAGACTGAAGGAACCTCTGCCAAGAGGACAGCTGGAGCTGAACCACTGGAGGCAGGAGCAGCAAGAGGCTTGGGATGTACCTTGCAGTGGGACTGACCAGACTCACTGAGGGCAGGGGGAGCTCAGGTGGTTGGTGGGACAGAGCAGATTTGTGAGGGGAGAAGTGGAGAATTCCACCATGAACATATTAAGTCTGAAAGCAAGCAGCCCAGTGGACATAGGTGCCAGTCAGAGAAAACCAGTGGTCACCCCAGTTCCCCAGAGAGGGAGGGAGCTCAGCTGACCTCTCAACTCCATGGTTGAGGCATTGGGAAGAGATGCCATCAAGGGAAAGTGACATCCCTGGAGACAGAGAAACCTGAGCAGGCTACTGTCTTTGACAAGTTGATCATGGGTAAGGACAGTTTCAGGGGAGATGGGAATGAGAAAATGGAGTTTTACGGGTTCTGCTGTAAGGGGAGCAGGGCAGTGGGTCTAGGAGCCAGGGCTGGTGGGGTCCAGGACGGAGTGGGCGCCTGCTTAGGACTGGTTCTGCGGAGGGAAGGGCAACACTGGAGCTGGTAGGAGACGGGTGGGAGGACGGGCTTGCTGCCGACCTGCAGGAAGGCAGTTCTGTGAGCACGTGTAGCGGGCAGAGGTGGCCCCAAGGGTCCCTCCACACCTCCTTGTCTCTGTGCAGTGGCCACAGAGGCAGCATGGCCCTTGCCCCAGAGGTGCAGTAGTTGCAGGTAAGACCTCCCAGTGAGGAGTGACAGTCC
Source organism: Sciurus carolinensis (assembly GCF_902686445.1). NCBI lineage: Eukaryota > Metazoa > Chordata > Mammalia > Rodentia > Sciuridae > Sciurus > Sciurus carolinensis. The sequence continues at coordinate 336,567 of NC_062228.1, forward strand.
AGTACAGGTATAGGACTCTGACATTCAGACCCGTTGAGCACCCGTTGAGCACGTGACCATGAGCCCCAGGTGGGACGGGCTTGCCCATTCTTATCTTAGCAAGCTTCTGATTCTGACCTGACTACAACCAGCCTTCTCGTGCCTCCCCAGAAGCCAGTGAGACTGTACCCCCTGACACCTCAAAGATGCTGAAGCTAGCTGGGCAGTGTCTGGAGCGGGCACAGTCAACAGCTGCCAAGCTCGGTGGGTACCCAGAGAAGGAGGCTCTCCTGAGGTGTCCCCCAGTCTGCATCTGCTTTGTGTAATGGGCCTGCTGCTGATTCTGGCTATGTGTGCTTGCAGGAAAAATGCACCTGAAGCCGGCCATGCCCGTGGCTGCCCCAGTCCCCTCACCTGCCAGTCGACACCGCCGGGTGTGTTCAGATGAAGGAGGGAAGCTTTCTCCTTTTCTGCCACCTGAGATCTTCCAGAAACTCCAGGTGGTAGACTCACAAAGCTCTAAGAAGTAAGATGGAGGGTGGTGCACTGAGGCTGGGAACTGGGTTTGGAGGCCAAGCATAGTGAGCCCACCATAAGGAACTTAGTTAAAATGGGGCTGCAAGTCGTCTTAGGAAGAAACCACCTTCCTCTTTAATGAGCTCAGAGGCCCACAGCCAGAGATAGCCAAGCGCAGAAGGATATAAGAAACAACAAAAGCAGACCTGCAGAGTCTTCAGGTAGTGCTCTCAGACACTCTGCATCTGAAAACACCTGCTGGGAAGAAGAAACTGTGAGGTCAGACCATGTACAGAAAGAACCGAATAGAAATGGAACAAGACACACAATCCTAAAGTTACTTTTAAAAACTAGGTGGGTTGGGTCTGGGGCTCAGTGGTAGAGCACTTGCCTAGCACACGTGAGGCACTGAGTTTGATCCTCGGCACCTCATAAAAATAAATAAATAAAATAAAGGCATTGTGTCCGCCTACAACTAAAAAAATATTTAAAAACAACTAGCTGGGAACAAGAATAAATTATACTGTCCAGTGGGAATTCACACATATACACAAAAAGAAGTTAGTGACTCTACAGTGGCATAGACAGCTGGGGAGAGAAGCAGGAAATTGGCACTAGGTCAAAAGAATTGAGGAGGTGTCGCAGACTCGGGAAATGGAAGGCCAAACATGTTTTTTTGAGCTCTAAAAAGAGGAGAAAGGAAAGGAAGGGAGGCATTATTTGAAGGTATAGTGACCCAAGTAGATGGGGTTCCCTTTTGCAGGCTGCAAACAAATCTGTTTGGCCCATACAGTGTGCTTTTCAAGAGTTCCATATTGTTCTCATAGATACATAACTAGTTTCCAATGAAGTTCAAATGTCCAGCTTCTCTTGATAGGTCAAAAATCCTGGCAGTAAGGAGTCTCATGTTTCAGTGGCAGATTAGAGGGAGGCACGTCTAGTTTACCCAGCCACCCCTGCACCTCCTTCAGCCCTTGCCACCCTGTCCTGGTCTCAGCGAGATCAGGAGGGACGTGAGGGAGGGACTTAAGCCACTGGGCACTTGGTCCTGGGTCTGGACAGCAGCGTGCACCATTTCCAGAGAGCTGACACCCCTGGAGGAAGCTTCCCTGCAGAACCAGAAGCTGAAGGCTACTTACGAGGCCAGGATGGCCCGTCTGGACCCCAGCCAGGCCATGCAGAAGACGTCATTGGTGAGTGGGCCAGGGAGGACCTGGGGTTGGTCAGGAGGGGTCCACGAGGTGGGTGAGGAGTAGGCCTGACTCCTCCTTCCCCTCCTAGACTCTGTCTCTACAGCGGCAGATGATGGAGAATCTGGTGATCGCCAAAGCCCGGGAGGAGACAGCATCCTTTCTGCCCATCCTAGTGGTCCCCAAGGAGAGATTCAGAGTGTGGTCTTGAGTTTAGGGCAGTGATGGGGCAGAGTGGGCCTAGGGAGGGCCCTGTCCTCCATGGCCGTCCTGCTCCTGGCTGCTCCATGGGCTGCCCATCCCCTCTAGCACCAAGTGACTCCATTCATCCTTCAAGTTCATAAGCTGTGACTCCCCAGGATGTCTTCCCTGGGAATGACCCTGCCCAGGTCGGTGCCTATCCTGGCCTTGCCCACCTGCTGATCTGTGCCCCTGCTGATCTGCACCCCTGGAGGGCAGTGGCAGCCTTGCTTGCCTGCTGAACCCCAGGACCTCTCAGGTGCTGGGGGCATGCAGAGCTGGTGAGGGATTGGGAAGGGGGAAGGTCCTTTCAGTTCAGATGTTGCCAGTACCTTGACTCTGCTGCCCCAGCTCCAGCGGAAGATGGAGGAGCGCCGCCTGCGGCTTCAGGAGGCTGCCAACAGGTGTGTCTCCTTTGGTCTCTCGGCTATGGTGGGAGGCCTAGGGGGCTCCCTGTGCCCATGTGTCCAGGCCTGGGCCCAGCTCATCCTTCCTCCAGGAGGTTCTGCAGTCAGGTTGCCCTGACCCCAGAGGAGCGGGAACAGCGGGCTCTCTATGCAGCCATCCTCGAGTACGAGCAAGACCACGTGAGTCCTGCTGGCTGAGCAGGTGGGCGGCGGAGCCAGGGCCACGTGGCCTACTGGTGCTGGGTCTTCCCCACGCCCCGGGAGGGCTCCTGCACACCCTTGGCTGGGGACAAGGGGCATCCCATCCTGTGGGACCCACGGTGCTTTCCTCCAAGGCCCCCTGTCCTACAGGACTGGCCAAAGCACTGGAAGACCAAACTCAAGAGGAATCCAGGGGACCTATCTCTGGTGACCAACCTGGTCTCCCACCTGCTCAGGTATTCTGGGCCCCATCGACCCACCCACCAGCCCTCTGGGGGCTTCTCCCACAAAAGCTGGATACTATGGAAGAGCTTAAAAAAAAGATTGGGAGGGCTGGGGAGGCAGCTGGCAGGGCAGCAGCCACGGGGCAGGAACTCTGGCAGAGGCACTGGGGCCTCTGATGCTGCATCCGGCAGCTGTGGCCTGGTGGAGGCTGGGCTCTGCTGTGGCCGCTCTGCACTATGGTTTCTGTTGGTTCCCTCTAGCCTCCCCAGATGGGGCAGGTCACACTTTATTTGCAACATTTGCCAACAGGAAACCCTACAGGGTCTCTTAAGTCTTTTGTGGACAGGTGGACACCACAGAGGGCGACAGGCTGGAGCTGGTTTCCCACCCCGAGGCCACGTGCAGCCCGTGGTGGCCTCTGGCTCACGCTCTCTGCCAGGAGCAGGGCAGGGCGGGCAGTCGTGCATGCCCTCCTGGCGGTCCCTGGACCGCACTGCCTTTGCCCGTCAGCCCACCGCTTTCCTTGCAGCCTTCCTGACCACCCCATCTCGCAGCTCCTCAAGAAGCTCCAGTGTGCGGTGTACAGTGCCCTCTACCCCGTTGTGAGCCAGGGCGCCCTCAGCACTGCGTCTGCCCCAGGTGCCGATGTGCTGCTGGCCCCTGGGAGCCGGCGGCTTCGGTCCTCCCAGAGCCTCTACTGCATGCTCTCCCCTCCAGAGTCCAGCGTGGCTCCAAGGCCCCAGGATGGACCCCCTGCCATGCTCACCATGCCCCCACTCAACCCCAGGCCCCTGGACAGAGGGGCAGACAGCAGCCCAGCTGGGCCTCGCTCACCCCTGACGGATGCCTCAGCCTGCCTGCCAGACAAGGACAGCTCCTTCGAGGACCTGGAGCAGTTTCTGGCTATGTCTGAGAGGTGGGGCTGGGGTCCTGGGGGACAGCCCGAGCCACAGACCCCAGGAGCGAAGAGGGAGTCCTTGCTGGAGTGCCTGAAGAGCACAGTGAGGGACATACACAATGCCGTCGGTGAGCCGCGGGCAGCGCACAGCCCTCCCTGAAGCCCCGCCCTAGACAGCAGAGCCTCTGTCCACCCTCCATGTGGCTAAGTGGAACCTGACCCACCCAGGCCCTTGGAGAATGGGCAATTAGTGTGGAAGCCCAGGGAGGGCCTCGCTCTGTCCCAGGCTGTGTCCTCTCTAGGCTACACAGGGAGCAGGGCAAAATGGCCTGTCCATCCTCCTTGTCCCATCCCTGGTCCCTGTAACTCTTCCGTTGGAGGAGGGCCTGCCTGTCAAACTCTGGACAGCAGGTTGTGCCCTGGGTCCAGCTAGGCTCACGTTTTCCCAGCCCAAGGACTGCTGGTCCATTATGTGCAGCCATCTGGAGCCTGCAGCTCACTCCTCAGCCTATCCACTTGAGCAACAGCACAGGGACTCCAGGGCTTGGGATGGCAGGTGTCTCGTGAGTCCCTTTTAGGGATAAAGGCCTCCAAGGTTTTCTAGGAACCAGTGGGGAAGGGGCTGCTAGCTCCTGTGCTGCCCGTGTCCTGAGGGCTCTGGTCACGCCCCTTCTGGGGCCTGACTTCTCTGCACATAGGATTATAAAGCCCGTAGCTTCCTACAGACTTGGGAGCAGGTCCTTTTCAGAAAAGGGCCATCCTTCCCTCTCCTTTGCAGACCCCTTAGCTACACTGGAGCAGCATAGGATGCCAGCCCCAGGGAGGAGGTGCAGGAAGGGCTCTGGCCTCAGACTCCCTGCTGCCCCAGGCTGCACCCACCCAGCATGGCAGGGGTGGGCACGGGGAATTAAAGGCAAGTGGAAGGACCACTTCCCCACCGAGCCTGAATACCTCCTGTGCTCAGCCACACAGGCTGGCTCTGGGGAGGACACCATGGCTCTGGACCGAGCCTAGAGGTAATGGCAGTGGAAAGGCCTGTCTGGACAGCCCCAACTCTGTTCCTGGCAGACAGGCTGCTGTCGCTGACCCTTCTGGCCTTCGAGAGCCTGAACACAGCCACCTGCAAGGACCGCTGCCTGGCGTGCATTGAGGAGCCCTTCTTCTCCCCACTGTGGCCCCTGCTGCTGGCCCTCTACAGGTATGCACCCAGCCCACCAACCATCCCCAGACCTGGCTCTGCAGGTGCAGACCGGCTCTGGAGCACTGCGTGCTGTCCTGGCCTGAGGCCATCCTTGGGTGTCTAGTTCACAGGTGACTCGGGTCTTGGGAACGATTGGGCTGTTTGCCTGGACTCATTGCCAGGGCTCCCCAGGACAGAGTTCCAGGGGCCCCCAGCCACAGCTCTGCCTCTGCCCCAGGGTTGAGCTGGCCTCTCTCTGCCCCAGGAGTGTGCACTGCACCCAGGAAGCTGCCCTGAGGAGGAGCATGGAGCTCTACAGGAATGCACCTCCCACAGCCCTCGGCATCCCCGCCAAGCTCCTCCCCCAGCACCCTGAGGCCCAGGGGGCCACCACCTACCCCTACAGCACCGCAGTCCAGGAGCTGGGACTGCTGGTCCTCGAGAGCTGCCCCCAGAAGAAGCTGGAGTGCATTGGTGCGAGGAGGTTTGAGAGGCGGGAGGTTACAAGGCCCCCATCTCACGGGTGGTCTGGGCCTGTGTTTGCCCCTCTGGGCTACAGGACACCCTCTGGCAAAATATGAGGGCAGCACCCCTGGGAGGGGTGGCACCAGTTCTTCCCAGCCCTGCACATCAGGAGCAGGTGGACAGCAGCAGGACTCTCACATGGGGACCTTTGGTCTTCCTGTCTTTGCTGGGTCCTTCTGTTGTACTCCCCACTCCTGAAGCCAGGCATCTGTGCCACAGTGCGGACCCTGCGGGCCATCTGCGTCTGTGCAGAGGAGTACTGCCATGCCCAGGAAGCCACGCACCAGGCCAGCTCCCAACCCCCGGCCGCTGCCATGTGAGTCCTAGGAGGGGCTGGGGCACCCTGGGAGGGACATTGAGGTAGGAGGTGCTGTCCTGCCCTCCGAGGCCTAGGTAGGAGAGAACTCGCCCACTTGCCCTGAAGCTGAGGAGGACCCGGCCATCCTGCATCTTGAGCATCCATGGCTGCTCACTTTAGCATGGTCCACTGAGGCCCAGTCCCTGCCCTCACATCCAGCCCATCTGGGCAAGGCACTGGCATTGCCTCAGGCTGGGCAGGCTTCTCAGGGACACGGACACAGGCTGGTACCCCCATCGGCACACACCTAGAGTGAACAGGGGAGCTGCCTGCTTTGAAGTCCCTGGGTCCTGCACTGACCTCCCAGCCAGGGGCATAGCTGGCATGTCCTAGATGGGCTGCTTTTCCCCACCTAAGTGCCTAGCCCAGGGGTTTGGGGTGCCTTACTTTGATGCCCCTGGACTTAGCGACCTTCTGACCTGGAGGCCATGTCCCCCCTCAACCCTGCATGAGCTCTGCCTCCTGCTGCCCTGCACCTGGGACCTTGCAGGTCAAGGTCAGACCCCTGTGTGAGGTCAGCAGTGCAGGGCAGAGCTCCACCCAAGGGAAGGGAGCAGATTCCTCCCAGCCACTTCACGCTCTGATAGGAAGGAAGGAGCTGACCAAGCTGGCCTGGCTCCCACTGACCTCTTCACCCATTTTATGAATTCCAGGGCTAAGAGTATGTGAGTCCCAGTCTCTGCCCCAAACCAGCCATGGTGTGGAGCCAGTGCAGGGCCACCATGTCCCTATAGGTGACAGACTCAATGAACAAGTGCAGCAGGTGGAGGGGGTCTCCTGCCTGCAGGGAAGGGGATCAGCTCAAGCCCCAGTGTCAGGTTTTGGCTGTCTCCCTGGCTCCTTGCTCAGCCTCTTCCCCACAACCACCAGTATACTGCAGGGGACCCTGCAGGGACAGACCACTAGGAAGGGGATCATCCCTCCATCCTGCTTCCAGGCTCCTGAGAGCCAGTGAGATCTCAGGACTGGAGACAAGGGAGTGGCTGCCAAGTGTCCCTGCTCCCTCTGGGCACAGCCGCGCTGTCGTAGGTTTGTTCTGCTGATGGGCAGGTGGATACAGAGAGCAGTCAGGAAGGCCAAGACTACTCCAGGGCTCCCAGGCTTGGGGAGTGGAAGGACCCTCTGGCCATGGATCTCCCAGCCACTGTGCTCTTGCCCAGCAGTGGTGCTGATGACCTGCTGCCCATTCTGTCCTTCGTGGTGCTGAGGAGTGGGCTTCCCCAGCTGGTGTCTGAGTGTGCTGCCCTGGAGGAATTCACCCATGAGGGGTAGGAACACCCTGGGCCAGTCAGGGGCAGGGCTGGGCATGCACCCCCAGCCAGGTGTCTCCTTGGGAAGGGCCGGGGACAGGACAGGCATATCCACCAGGGGACTTCACCCCAATCTGAAAGTGGTGTTAGGCCACGACAGGCTGGGCAGACGGGCTGCCAAGGCAGGCTTGAGGCCCCAGCACCACCTCCGAGCCGTGCTTGAGGTGCATGTGTGCATGGGTTGCTCACTCAGTGTCCCACGTCCCTTGTTCAGCAGGCCCTGGCAGCATCTGCTCAGGGAAATCACGGACAAACACGGGTGGTGAGGAAAGGCCTCCCCAACAGCCCAACTCTGTTACCTCAGGCCCAGGTCCTGCCCTATCACAGCGGAAGTTGCTTTTCAGAGTGCCGGAGCGTTATGCCCCTCCAGGTGACACCTGCCTTTGCCTCCTTGTAGCTACCTGATTGGAGAGGAGGGCTACTGCCTGACATCACTGCAGAGCGCCCTGAGTTACGTGGAACTGCTGCCCCGGGGGGCCCTGGGCAAGTAGTGGAGGCCAGGCCCCAGGGACCCGAAGCCACAGGACCACTGAAGACAGCCTGTGGCCTCCATGCTGCCTTGCACACCTGGCCCTGGGGTGGGGAATGGGCCAGATGTGCAGAGGTCTCCTGCTCTTCCCCTTTCTAACATCTGCCCCAGAGGCGCTAGGCAGCTGCTTCTCCCAACAGAATCAGCCTCTGAGCCGGCCCTGCTCTGTTCTCCGCTGGCCTCAGACCCAGTAAAGGGAAACTGGAGCTATTACTTTCCTGGGGCCTGCACACCCCTGGCAAGGCCTCCAGCATTGTGCAACTGGCAGGCTCAACCCACCTCCCAACACTAAAGTGGCCCTTACAAGGCAGGGAGGCAGGAGCCTGGCCAGAGCAGCAGTCCCCCTCCCCCAGAACAGTTAAAGCACTTCTGAGCCAGTTTCTTGCCAGAGCCTGCCAGTCCCCACCCCAGTAGCTTGGGCATGGTGGTATGGGACTGTGATTGATTGGACAGCAGCTGCCCTGCTCACTTGTGTTGGTCTGGGTTTTCCTGTCCTGAGTTTGGGGCTCTGACACTTCCCTGCCCCTGGCTCACTTTGGTAGTGGGTGATGAATATTCCAGGGCCCCTGTCCAGCTCCCACCTCTGTATAGCTTCTCCCTGGCCAGTGTGAGCCCAAGGGTCACCTGACTGCCACACGCCCTGTGTGGCCACCAACCTGGCCTAAAATAAAGAGTCGCTGCTGTCTGACTCTGTGTGGCTGCTGTCTCCACCCCACTGGCCAGATGATGTCAGGGCTCAACATGGCCACCCTCTTCTGGACACTGCAGAGACCACTGAGTCCAGATACCCACACTAAACCTGCCTCCAGACCATTTATACAAGGGCAGGGGCCTCCTGGGGCTGTTCTTGGCCAGGCAGGTGGCCACACAGGGCGCACAACTCTCAGGGACTTGGTGGGAGGCCAGGGCCAGGCCAGAACTCCTTTCTGGAGCTCTGAGCAGGACCCACAGCCTCAGGAATCATTCCCCATGAGACACAGGTTGTCCGCACATGGTTGCATGCAGGTGCCCTGTGACGACAGCCCGTCCACAGACACACGTATAAGTGCCCCACAACAGCCACGCGTGATGTCTGAGCTGCCACATGGGGACACACACGTCCTTGGTCTGCAGCACCTCTCAAGTGAATGTGCAGAGTGCCTTGAGGTGGCCCTGATCCCACATGGGCACAACAGAGGCGAGTGCTTGCCAGGGCAGTGCTTCATGGGTGCCTCATGATGTCTGTGCTCGGACAGCATCTGGCAGGGAGGCAGGCTGCAGGGAGCCTTAGGGGGTGGCAACATCCCTGTGCCCTCAGCAGGCCTTGACATGGACGTGGAGAAGATGGGCTTTAAAGTCCCGCTTCACAGAGCGGTGCAGGAGGGCTGTGTATTGAGGGAGTCCTGGGATTGCATCTGCTGGCTCTGCCTGGGGAGAGCTGGGGCTGCCTCCAGCTGTCTCCTGGCTGTGTTCAGGTGTTGCTTAGTCCCTCAGTCTTTCTGCAACAGGAAGGACAAGTACCAATCTTCCCTTTGGAAATCCTGCAAGTCAATAAAAGGCAAAAGCCCCAATTACAAAAACAAAACAAAAAATGGCTACAAACAGGCCATGTATAGGGAAGAAACACAAAAAAACACGAGCCATGTGGAAGGAAGGTTTTAGAACCACAACAAAGAAATGCAAGTTAAAGCTGGGCGCAGTGGCACACCTGTAATCCCGGCAGCTCAGGAGGCTGAGGCAGGAGAATGGCAGGTTCAAAGCCAGCCTCAGCAACTTAGTGAGTTCCTGTCTCAAAAAAAAAAAAAAATAATAATAATAATACAGCTGGGGGGGCTGGGGTTGTGGCTCAGTGGTAGAGCACTTGCCTAGCATGTGTGAGGCACTGGGTTGATTCTCAGCACTGAATATAAATAAAAGAATAGAAAAATAAAGGTTTATCAACATCTAAAAATATTTTTTAAAAATAAAAGCTGGGGATGTAGTTCAGTGGTTAATTTAAACACCCCTGGGTTCAATCTCTGGTACAAAAAAAGTTAAAAATAAAACAAAACCGCAAGTTAAAACAGTAACTTTGCTGGGTGCAGTCATGTGCATGCCTGTAATCCCACTGGCTAGGGAGGCTGAGGCAGGAGGATTGCGAGTTCAGAGCCAGCCTCAGCAAAAGCAAGGCACTAAGCAACTCAGAGACCTTGTCTCTACATAAAATACAAAATAGGGCTGGGGATGTGCCCCTGAGTTCAATCCCTAGTACCCGCCCCCCCCAAAAAAAAAAAACCAGTAACTTCATACCTGTCACACTGGAGAGGACACAGTTGTGGGGCAGCAGTGACGAGCTGCACTCCTGGGCCATATAAGTATTGATGGACCCACTGACAGAGCAATGCTCATGGGAGGGACATGCACAAGTAAGAGGGGCACAGCATCCATCCTTGGGCAAGCAGGAACCAAGGTGAGGATGCACTAGCTGGTTTTGTGCGTACCTTGCATCTGGGGAAGGGTCAGAGGGGCCCCAGATCAGGTAGGGCAGCTTCCACAAGGGGGTAACCCAATGCTGAGGGCTTGGATCCATCTGAAGATCTATCTGTCCATGTCTGAGGTAAACTGCTGGTGGTCAGCTGGGACCTCAGGACTGTCAGAACATGCGAGGACTATATATGTATCTTATGGCTGCTGTAACAAAAATGCCACAAAATGGGGGTTCCAAAACAACAGAAATTTTCTCTCTCATGATTCTGCAGGCCAGACATCTGAAGTCTCAGTGTCAGCAAGGCTGCACTCCCTCTGAAGGCTTTAGGGGAGACTCCTTCCTGCCTATTCCAGCTACTGCATCTTCAGGATCCCTGAGGTCCTTGGCTTGGAGCTGTCTCACTCCCATCTCCATCTCCATCTCCACGTGGTCTTCCACCTCATGTGTCTGTGTTTAAAACTCTCTCTTCTTGCAAGGACTCCAATCATCTTGGATTAGGGCCCATCCCAATTCAAAATGACCTCATCTTGGTGGTCTTGGAAAGCCCTGTCTCCCAGGAGTTGTATTTCCAGACTGCAGGTATACAGGGATCCACCCCTGCCAGTGCCCGTATGGCACCAGCTGGGGGCGCAAGAGTTGTGTCCCAAAATAAGGCAGGAGCATGGCCACACTCCTACTTTTTCTCTTTTCTTTTTGTGGTGGTGCTGGGGCTTGAACCTAGGGGAACTACACCACAGAACCACACCCCCAGCCCTTTTTATTTATTTTTGAGTCACTATCTCCCTAAGTTGCCTGGGCTGGCCTTGAAATTGTGACCCTCCTGACCCAGCCACAGGAGTTTTTGGAATTAAGGTGTGTGTGCCACTGTGCCTTGCTGAGCATGGCATTTTGATGATCTGGCCTCTGAAGTCCCAGTGCCACAGGCCCCAAACACACCCTGGTTCAAGAGGAAGGAAGCTAGGAGATAGAGGAATCAATTCCAGGTTCACTCCATCTTCTCTGACAGGAAGAAAAAAATGAAGACCGGCAGGCATACGAAGTCAGCTCCCCTTAGGGTTGGTGTGACCCCTGGGGTGCCTAAAAAACCAAGTCAAGAATTCCCAGTTTAGTAGCAGTCAGCAAAATGCCTCAGGGAGATCTGCTTACTTGGTTACAATGTTTTAAAAATCTCTTTAGAAACATCTAAAAATATTCTGGTGAAAATTCTAAGAGGAGGCAGATACCTTTTCCCAGGCAGGTCCCTTCTGGGACACATTTGGGCCTTGATTTTGGTGGCCTGCGGAGGAAAGGAGCAGAAGCTGCCCAAGAGGTGGATCTAAGAGAATACCCTGCTCACCTTCGGTGGGGAGCCTCAAGCTTTAACTTCCTCCACGCCGCCCACCTCAGGGGACTACGAGGAAGGCGACTTGAGTCCGGGCTGGAGCACAGGAAACCAGAGGAAGGGAAGGCAAACGTCCCTGAGAGTGTGGCCCAGACTACGCCTGGTGGATGTGCGGCCGGCCAGCTCTGCAGCTGAAGTCAGGCTGGCTGAGAGAGGGACGCCTGCCTCTCGCCTAGAAGATGCCCAGACGATGCTCTCGAGGGCCAGGGATTGGGAGGTAGGGAGCAGCGAGCAGAGTCAGTGGGTGCAGGCCAAGCCTGAGGTTGCTGCTTTAACCAGCTTATAAATACCTGTCCCTAATCCCACCCCGAGCGCCGCCGGCCCGGCCCCGCCCCGCCGGGGGTCCCGCCCTCCAGGGACTCGGCCAATGGCCGCCAGGAGAGGGGCCACCTGCTTCCGCGAGATCCGGGCGCTTCGGAGGGTCGGCTCGGGAAGTCGTGTGGTTGGATGAGCGAGAGGGCGCGGCCGCCCGGTGGGAGGGCTGCGGGACACAACTTCGCCGGACGCTCACGGAGCGCGGCGGGCGGGCCTGGGGGCGGGCCCGGCGCAGGTGCGCGGCGGGGCGGGGTGTCGCTCTCGGCTCCGCCCACGCCGGCGGGGCGGGGTGTCGCTCTCGGCTCCGCCCACGCCGGCGGGGCGGGGTGCCGCTCCGCTCCGCCCCCGCCCCGCCCCCGCCGTCACAGCCCGGGTCGGGGCGGCGTCGACACCCGCGGAAGCGCGCGGCTGTGGGAAGGCTCACCCGAGCGGCGGCGGCTCGCGGACGGCTGGGGACCGCCAGGTATCGCTGTCGCCCGTGGGGTCCACAACACCATCTGGTGGGCGAGGGACGCCAGGGAAGGGCTGCCGTCCACGCGGTATGCGCACGGCGAGCAGGGATGGACTCTCGGGGTCCGGAGAGGCTGTAGACACTGGAGGCCGTCCGCGGGTGCTGCGCGGGGGAGCGCCCAGCTGGTCGGGCGGAGGTCTGCAGGTGTGGGAGCTGTGTGGGCAGCAGGGGCGTTCATCTGGCGGGAAGCTGTAGACGAAGCCCGGCCCCATGGCGAGGTCAGGGACTCCGGGTCGGGAGGGAGGAATCTCCAGTTCCTGACGCCCCGCCCCGCTCGCCAGGATGGGCAGCAGCTCGCTGTCGGAGGACTACCGCCTGTGCCTGGAGCGCGAGCTGCGGCGGGGCCGCGCGGGCGTGTGCGGGGACCCTTCGCTGCGCGCGGTGCTCTGGCAGATCCTGGTGGAGGACTTCGACCTGCATGGGGCGCTTCAGGACGACGCGCTGGCGCTGCTCACCGACGGCCTGTGGGGCCGCGCCGACCTGGCGCCCGCGCTCCGCGGCCTTGCCCGGGCCTTCGAGCTGCTGGAGCTGGCAGCCGTGCACCTGTACCTGCTGCCCTGGAGAAAGGAGTTCACCACCATCAAGGTAGGGCGCCGGACGCCGCCGGTGGCAGAGCCTCAGCTCCGCTGCCCGCCTAGGCTTCTGGGGCTGGTTACCGTCGGGTCGGGAGTGCGCCTCCTCTCGGGGTTTCAGGAGTCCTCAGCGCTCGGAGCGCTAAGAGGTCGTGGGCGTATTGAGGTCCCCATGGTCACTCTCAGTGTTGAGAACAAGGGTGGGCACAGGACATGCTTGGGTGCCTATCTGCCGGGCCCCGCGGCCCTAGTTGCCGTGGAAATCCTAGGACAGGCATACAGGGGGACTTTAAAGCCCATAGGCATCATGACTCCTCCGGTTGATCTGATCTGTAAAGGAGGACGCTGAGGCAGAGGGAAAACCGTAGAGAGGGGGATGGCACGGACCTGGTTCCCAGCCCGAGCCGGGCTCGGAGGCCAAGTCCAGTGCTGGTCTGGCTCCCAGAGGAGCTGCCCTGAGCTGGAGGGGGCAGGGCCGCCGGATGCTCCCAGCTAATTGGGAGGAGTGGGAGGGTGGTAACGTCAGTGCTCACGTGGGCGAGGTACGCCCCCGCCGGTTGCCTAGCAGCGGGCAGCCCCTTTGGAGGAGCTCGGGAGCCGGCAGCTCCACTGGGACACCTGCTGGTCCGAGGTTGTTGAACTTAGATTCAGCCCTTCAGACTAGCAGAAGAGGGCCGGGCAGCCCCACTGAGGGACAAAAGCAGAATGGACAGGCTTGCCCTTGAGGTGCTCACAAGCGCAGGGGGAGGCTAGGAAGGAGCAGAGCTGGCTTGTGATTTGGTTCTGCCTCCTGACTGGGTGGCTTTGGACAAGTTACCTAATCCCTCCAAGCCCATTTCATCTGAGAAAGGAACACAATAGTCAAGCCCATCTGGCTTACAGAAGAGGAAGTGCTACTGCTGGTGCTCAGTACCTGGGAGGTGTGTTCCTCCAAATGCTGTAAGCAGAGAAATGCTCCGGAGAGCCCTGAAATTTCAGAACTTACTTAGGAGAGGCTCAAGGCCATGGGCCTGATGATCCTTTTCGTTCTTCCAACTTTGTAACATACAGCTTTGTAGTCTAGAAAGCCATTTCAGGGCACTCACCCACTGGCAGGAGAGGACTAGGGTGTAACTCTGGTAGAGCACTTGCCTTGCATTGGAGAAGCCCTGCATTGCAACAAAACTGAACCACCTCTGGAGTGCTTTGAGAACTTTCATCCATGTGGGAGAACACTACACAGCAGGAAAAGCCACAAAGCCTCTTTCCCTGGGCCCTGGTAAGGAAAGGTCTCCAGCACTGTTGTGAAGAAGTAGAAAGCAGGAGAGTGCTTAAGAGGCCACCTGTTAAGGGAAACAGACTAGAGTAGAAAGTCCAGGGTAAGAGGAGGTGGAGTCCGAGTGGAACTGCGCTCTAGGCAGGGCTCTGACATCTGGGCCCGCCCCAGACAGGTGAGAGCAGTCCTGGGGCCTGGCTGGCGGAGGGCAGCTGACCAGGCCCCTCCCTTGCAGACCTTCTCGGGGGGCTACGTGCACGTGCTGAAGGGCGTGCTCTCCGAGGAGCTCCTCATCCAGAGCTTCCAGAAGATGGGCTACGTGCGCAGGGACAGCCACCGCCTGATGGTGACCGCCCTGCCTCCTGCCTGCCAACTGGTGCAGGTGGCCCTGGGCTGCTTCGCCCTTCGGCTGGAGTGTGAGATCCTAGGCGAGGTGCTGACCCAGCTGGGCACCAGTGTGCTGCCAGCAGAAGAGCTGCTGAGGGCCCGGCGGGCCAGTGGGGACGTAGCCTCCTGTGTGGCTTGGTTGCAGCAGCGGCTGGCCCAGGACGAGGAGCCACCACCTCTGCCTCCCCGGGGCACCTCTGCTGCGTATAGGGCCCCACTGGACCTGTACCGGGACCTGCAGGAGGACGAGGGCTCAGAGGAGGCCAGCCTCTACGGGGAGCCCTCACCAGGTGCAGACTCGCCCCCTGTGGAACTGGCCTACAGGCCACCGCTCTGGGAGCAGAGTGCCAAACTGTGGGGTACTGCGGGTGGGGCCTGGGAGCCTCCTGCAGAGGAGCTGCCTGGGGCCAGCAGCCCACCCTATGGGGCCCTGGAGGAGGAGCTGGAGCCTGAGCCCTCTGCCTTCTCCTTCTTCTCACTGCATGGTGAGCTGACTCGGCCTGGGGACTTGGCTGCTCCTGAAGGCCCTGGGAGTCCAGGGCGGGCCAGCCCCAGGCGTGTGCGGGCAGAGGGGGTGTCAGCCTCAGCCTATGGGCCTGTCCCTGAGCCCCTGGGCTACCAGGCACACAGCTGTCTAGCCCCTGGTGCCCTGCCTACCCTTTGCTGTGACACTTGCCACCAATTACATGCTGCCCACTGCACTGCCCTATCAGCCTGCCGCCCCAGTCACTCACTACGGGCACTGCTCAGCGATGCCCAGAGGCGCCTGTGGCTGCAGCGTGCACAGGTGGACACCCTGCTCTATAGCAGCCCTGGGGCCCACCCTTAACCCCACTGGCCCAGCTCGAGGGTTTTCAGAGGTTTCCATGGTGCTGCTCTCGAGGAGGGGCCAAAGCCACTGACTCCTGGCCTTCCTATCCCTGGAGGAGTCCAGGGAGGTGGGGGTAGAGCCTTCCATGGAAAGCTCCTGCCTGGGACCAGTGTCAGGCCTGAGGCCTAGCTAGTAGTAAGCCTTGAGCTGGACTGACATACCTGCCAATGTGTCCCTGTCCTCCAAGCCCAGACCCATGCCCAGTGTGGTGAGTGAAGGGTCCCTGTCAACAGTGCCCAAACCCATCCCCTTTAAAAGCCCCTCACCTGCTGGCTGGCCCACAGCTCCTGGCCCATTCCCTGCAGCCTGTGGTTCAGGACAGCAGGTTGCCCACCCTCCATGTGGCTTCCTCAGGGTCTGCAAGGGACACCGTGAAGGTCCCCAGATGCACTTGAGTCAGTCTGGGAAGCAGCCAGGTGCATGTCACCCTGGCTGTGGGGCCTTGGCCTGCCCATGGGGTCACAGCCAGGAGGTGCTGCTGGTGGAACCCAGGCAGCTATGCCACTTCCACCCTGTGGAGAATGCAAGTCTCAGCAACCAGCACCCCTGCTGCCTCCCAGCAGAAGAGGGGGCAAGTCCTGCAGGCTGACCATCAGACTGCTATGTCCACGGTGGCTCTGTGCAGCTGTTGCAGATGCCAGAGGAGAAATCACAGCCTGCTTTCCCTGGGGGCAACCTCAGGCTCCTTAGACCAGGGTCCCCAGGACTGCCAGTCCACCCAGGGATGGGGAAGTGCAGCCTGCCCTGGCCCACCTTCAGGGGACAGGTCAGCAACCTCTGTATCCCCATCCCACCCTTCCTCCCCAGTGCACTCAGAGGACACTGTCCATGTCACGCAAATAAGAACCCCACAGTGCATTAAACAATGGTGAAACCAGGTGTGTTAGAAAAGTTTTTCTCTTTACTCTTAGGATGGGAGCCAACTGCTTCTCTCCTTGGGAGTTTCAAGGGTACCCCTTCTCATGGCCCCCACCTTACACCTGGCCCCTCCTTCCCAGCCTTGCCAAGGGTCACCACAGCCTCTCTGAGCCCCGGGCAGCCCCTGTGACCAAGAGGCAACAGCATAGCAGTCTTCAGGGGCCAGCACCCAACCCCAGTTCCAAGACCCCACTAATTTGTACCAGCTGAGATTTCAGCACCAGTGTGTCCTCCTCAGGAGTTTCTGCCAGAGAAGACCCTGTGCAGCCACCAGGTGTTGCCTCAATAGCCCAGCCCACCTGGGTTCACAATTTGGAGCCCCCGCCCCTACAGCACCCCATGTCCATACCCTGTCTGGTTCTGGGCACAGAGAAACAGCAGGTGGAGTCAACTGCAGCAACAGGATGGTCGAGGGTAGGCGTGGGGCCAAGCCGTATCCCCTGACTTCCCAGGAGGCACAGCCTGGTTTGTAGGGCATTCCCAGTTCGTGGCTGGCCTGGTCATTTGGCGCGGGCACGCGTGCATGTGGGCTGACCTCAGGGCTTGCACCGCTTGCTCTGGCCCTCAGCAGTGGCCGGGGCAGTTCGCTTATTACGGTGGTGGGGGAAGGTGGGCATGAGCTCCGGCTCGCAGGCTACAGAGAGGAGCAGTTCAGTGCTGGGCCACAGGGAGCGTGGCTTCCCAGCAGAGCAGGTCCTCACCTACCCAGGGGTGTCTACATCCTGCCTGCCTGGGGGTCCACCCACCATGAAAAAGGGCCACTAGGCAAGCAAGCCCCCAGAGAAGAGAGCTCCAGGGGTCTAGGAACTTACGTAGGGGTTTCTCCTTGAAGTAGGAGCTCTCCAGGCAGTCTCCTGCAGTTGCCCTGCAGAAAAGCAGCCCATTAATGGGATGCTGGCCTCAAAAAAGGTCTGTTTCCCTCACACCCCAGCTCAAATCAGCAGACCCTGTTTCAAACTTCTAATAGCAGGGCTGATGGTAAAGAGGCCCAGAAACCAAGAGGAATCTCAGAGTTAGTTTACAACCAGGGGAAGCAGAAACAACCCAACCTGGGCATCTTGGCAGCAATGCCGCCTACGTTAAGAGAACTTCAAGGGCTCTGCGAGCTGGGGTGGGGTAGAGCACTTGCCCAACCTGCACAAGGCTCCAGGTTCAGACCCAGCACCATGAGAACAAATAAATGATGTGGGTTTGAGGCCTTCCACCTTTGTAGAGATCAGGGTCTTCCCATCCCAAAGAGCTGACTCAGTACTGCCCACAGGCGGGATCTGACCTTTTCTTGGGGTCATACATGAAGAGGAAATTCAGTAGGCGTAGTCCAGCCTCAGAGAGCCAGGGGAACTTGTGCTTGAGGTTGTTGTATGGCTGTTTCCTCAGGCTGTACTGGCCAACCAGGGGCAGCTTGGAGAAGCCCTGTAGGAGGCAGGGCTTGAGCCACAGAGGGACTGGGCACAGGGGGAGCAGGGCACTGCCAGGTTACCCACCGGCCAGATGTTCTCGCTGGGAGTCCCCAGCAGCTGCACAATCAGGTCGATCTGGTGAATCTCAGAGGTACCTGGGAGAAGGGGCTTGTGGGCCAGTAGCTCAGCCAAGACGCAGCCCACCGCCCTGCAGGGGAGAGAAGCCATGGACCTGAGTGCTGTGCCACCAGACACATGAGGAGGGCACAGGAGGAGGGCACGGCAAGGGCAGGCTGCTCCTGAGGGCCTCTCTGCAGCTGCGCTCTCATGCTTCCTTCAGACCCACGGGACCCAGCCCCACGCCTGCCCTGCCCAGGTGTGCTCCACCGGCCACTCTCACCACATGTCGATGCTGGTGGTCTGGGTGGTGGTTCCCAGCAGCAGCTCCGGAGCTCGGTACCTGCACAGAAAGGCACTGCAGCTCGCTCTGGCCGTGCCCTCTCCTCTAGCCTGGGCCAAGCCTCCCAGAGGGTCCACATAGCCTGAGCAATAGGACCACTACTGCCGGTCCAACTGCCCTCCACTCTAGGCCTGAAAACTGGGCGCCCCAGTGGTTGCAGCTGTTAATGGAGAGCCACCGCATGAACGTCCCACACACTGAGAGAACCACCAGGACTCAGCACAGGCCTGCAGCCACCAGCCCACTTCAGTGGGGTTGAGTGCACACTGCAGAGGCGCCACATAGGCGCCCTGGTCCAGGTCTGAGACTCCATGGTCTCCCTTGCCACAGGCTGTTTGCATGTTAACAGTGTGACTGCAAAGAGCTCTGTAGACCACCCAACTCCCAAGGTGCTTCAGAGCTCTGAAGACACACACAACCTCAGGAGAGTGGTGCCTCATCTGGACAAGGCAGGCTCCTTAAGGCCACTAAGCCAAGCTGTCACCCTTTGCAAGATCAACCCTGGCTGTCCTGGGAAGCTGTCCTAGGCCCAGCCTTTATGAGTCTCCTAGACTCTCAGCTCATCTATACTGGTACACCCATCCCCAGGAGGGACTCACCAGAGGGTGACCACTTTGGGGGTCATTGGCTTCACTGGGACACCATAGGCCCGGGCCAGGCCAAAATCCGCTGCAGCAGAGGCAGGGGGAGGAGAAGTTCTTCAGGGTGCTTGCAAGGACCGACACCCTCACTACTAAAGGTATGCCCACAGAAAGCCACCTCCACACACACGGGGCCAGCACCCTGCACCCACCTGTCTTCACACAGCCCTTGTCGGTCATAAGCAAGTTGGACACCTTCAGGTCCCTGAGACAGAACATCAGTGTCCCCAGGAAGCAAGCTCCATGGGCAGACTCACTAGTCTTGACATCACAGCCGGTCTTACACTGTCCCCACCCACTTTGAGCCTTTCAAAAGCAAGGGGCGCAATGGCAAGGACAGGAGCAGCCAGGGTGCAGGAGCTCCAACTGTTGAGGTAAGGCCGGCCTCCTGCTCTAGGCCATGCAGGCCGCCCCCCACTCCCTGCTCCCAGCAGTTCCTGGCAGGAGAGACTTCCCCCAAGCACCTGGAGAACTTCTGTACATCTGCTGCTGGGGGGTACTTTGAATGACTGCAGTGGGGGAGGTTAGGACCACCCTGCCCAGTGTAAGAATGGCAACTGCCCCAACCTCCTCTGGGCTACCTCAGTTCACCTGTGAATGATGAAGTTCCTGTGCAGGTACTGGAGGCCACGGAGCACCTGTAGCACAATGCACTTGACCTGCATAGAGGCCCAGGTGAGGGTCAGGGCAATCCGATGGCGGAGGCTCTATGTTCCATATCCCTACTGGTGGCCAGCTGGTCATCACACAGCTTCAGGAACCTAGCAGCTGCTCTGTCCAGCCTGACCAGGAAGGTGCAGTTGCCACCTCTCTCCCAAGTGGCTGATGTGTGGCTTCTTGCACTCCGCCACATGCCCCACAGGCAGTAACTCCACCTCATTCAAAAGGGCTGAGACACCTACCCCCCAGACAGCCACGTCTGGTACAGTGTGCACTGACCAGGGCTTGTGATGTGCCCCTCACATACCTGGGCTTCAGAGAAGGGTGTCGGCATATTCTCCAGGAGGCTGGCCAGATCCTGCTCACAGTAACCCATCACTAGGAAAATGCTGGAAGAAAAACAGAGGAAGACACATGCCCTCTCCCGTCTTCTCCCTGCTGGGCAGAGGCCCTCTGCTGCTGCAGAAGGCGGCATAGGAGAACAGGGCCCACACAGCACCTCTCCAGATGGTTCCCGACGACCACCTCCTTGAGCTCCACAACGTTTGGGTGGCGAAGGCGCAGGAGCAGCGTGATCTCCCGCAGGCTGCTGATGGGGATGCCTGTAACGGAGATGGGCTCAGTGAGCCCCTGCCCTGCTCTGGAACACCCACTGAAAGACTACCACTGTCCCCAGCTCAGGGAGACACGGCCATCCCAACACCACAAATTTTTTTTTTAGTTGTAAATGGACACAACACCTTTATTTTATTTATTTATATGTGGTGCCAAGAATCGAACCCAGTGCCTCACACACTTGGCAAGCGCTCCACCACTGAACCCCAGCCCCAGCCCTGAACACCACTCTTAACCATCACCCATCAATAAAATCAGCAACTCTGTGCTAACTGCTCTGTGTGAGGGCATCCATGGTGGATCCAAGGCAGGTGCTGGGGCTCAGTGGGAGTGCCAGGTTGATGTGGAGACAAAAGTGAGGTGAATCACCAGACTGGAGGGAGAAGAGGGGCAGAAGAGAATCCAGATGCTTCCAGGCAGTGGGGACAGACTGCACAGACTTAGCCTGGAGGTGACAGGCTGAGCCAGCCCCTAACCATCCTGCAGAGTGCCCAGAGGGTTCAGTTCTACCCTTTCCTGCTTTGAGGTCCTAGCTGCAGTGGTCTACCTCTCTCCCCACTCACCATCCTTCTCCTTGTCCATCCGCACCTTCTTCAGGGCAACAATCTCATCTGTCTGTGTGTCCCGGGCCCGATCTGGAATGGAAATCCCATCACAAGCCCCCCTGTGCCAGGCAGAACCCCTCCTGAGCTCCTCCAGGTTCCTTTCCTATTCTCTGGGAACCTAGCGCCTACTAGTGCTCAGTCCTCACTCTGTGCAAGCAATACCCCTATCCAAAAGAGGAGCTCTTTGGGTGCTCCCTCATTGGAGCTGGGTGGGAATGCCCAGTTTTACTCTCCAAAACTTGACCTTCAGTGCCTCAAGCTCTCTGTGCATTCTCCTCTTGGTCAGCGTGTTAGCCCATGGCTTCACATTTGCTTCTAACTCGTTCTAACGGCAAAGAAGTTGCTCTATCTGGACAGCTCCTTGAAAATGTTCCAAACACTCAGCAGAAGTCTCACACCAATGGAGCCAGTACGAACTCCAACTGCTTTTGGAAAGTCTACCTTTCATTGATCTAAGAACTATCTCTGTTACATGGTTATATGTTTGGGTTACTGATATTGGACCCTGAAACAGGTTTGCCCAGACATGGTGTAAAGTTTGTGGCAACTGCACCAGGAGTTACAGGTCCTGAACAGGCTTTCGCCAGCCCAACACAGCTGCCAAGTGCAACACAGTCTGCACTCAGCAGTCACCCTATGGTGGCCACTCACACACAATGCCATAGGTGCCCTCGCCAATGCGGTTCAGCTTCTCAAATTCCTTCACGCTTCGGCATCGTCCCAACTGAAAGAGAGAGGTGCTGCCAGTACAACAACTGAGAACAGGCGTTTCTCACCTGCCTGGCCCTGAGAAGCCTGCCTATGTCCTGCTCACCACAGAAAAGCAGCCACACACTTGGGCTTCTCTTTTGAGAAAGGGGGAGGATGATACTGGGCCCACTTTGAATGAAATACAAAGGTGGCCTAGCCATTCCCTCTCAATCCCATTGTCTACATGCCTGCTGTCTGCAGCAGTCACCCACTGTGCACACAGGCACCACTGTGGCAGAGAATACTACCTCCACCATCCAGTCACTGTGATGTGTTTCTGTGTTAAGAAACTTGGCTCAGGCTGGGTGCAGTGGTGCACCTGTAATTCAGCCACTCAGGAGGCTGAGGCAGGAGAATCCCAAGTTCCAGGCCAGCCTCACAATTTAGTGAGACCCTGTCTCGAAATAAAAACTAAAAAGGATGGAGGATGTAGCTCAGTGGTAGAACACCCCCAACCCCCCCCCCCCCCAAAAAAAAAGAAAGAAAAGAAAAACTGCTCATTGGCAGCTGGCCTTGGGATATGAGCAGAAGTGCCACGTGTGACCTCCAGGTCAAAGGAAGTTGGCTACCCCTCACTCCCCTCCAGGGAGGCTAGCATACGGATGAGAAATGGGGAGCTACAGGCGTAAGAGGGCTGGCATGTAGCTCAGCAGTGGAGTACTCGCCTAGTTCACTCAAGGCCCACCTTTTGGAAAACAGCTACCTCTCTAGAATGTTAGTGAAGACAGGAAATAAAGCTCTGTCCACTTGGAGAGCCTGCACCCTGACAACCCTCCATGATGTGGTGCCTCTGGAGGACTGAATGAGCACTTTTCCTGGACCTAAGCAGTATCTGCAGCAGCGTTCGGATTCTAACTGCTCCACCTGCTTTCCCTTCTCTTGACCCCCTAGTCTTGTTACTCTGACATGGGCCTGGCTCCCTCCAGGATCCTCGCCAGGCATCCCTTCTCACATCCTACTCTCCTGGTGCTCCCTACCCACACTGATTCTCCAGGGCCTTGTCCTTGCCTCCTGAGTCTGGCATGCCACCCCTTCTCATCTTCATGTCCAATCTGGTCACACTTCCTGGTCCAAAAGAAATGCCAGTTCTGCCAATTTCTTCCTGACCCCAGCTGAACAGCAACTCTTCTCTAAAACCCAAGATACTTCCAGTCTCAGGCGCTGCTCATTAATGCCCTCAGCCTTGTCCTCCCCGTTGAGGGCAATTCCCCCCTTACTGCTTTAGCCATAGCGTCCAGCACGGTGTTCTGGACTCTGCAAGCTGCTGGGGCACATCTGAACGCTGTGCGACCCCAGCAGAAACCAAGTGTGGTTCTGCTGCCACTGGGTCACAATCTCCTTATGTTTTTTTTTTTTTTTTTTTTTTTGGTCCCGGGGATTGACCCCAGGGGCGCTTAACCACTGTCCCCAGCCCGTTTTTTATATTTTATTAGAGACAGGGTCTCGCTGAGTTGCTTAAGGCCTCGCTGAATTGCTGAGGCTGGCTATGAACTCGCGATCCTCCTGCCTCGGCCTTCCGAGGCGCTGGGGTTACAGGCGTGCCCGACCACGCCTGGCTCTTGATTCCCATAAGCTGAAACTCAACCCCGCCGTTTCCAACCTTTCCTTACACCTATGTCCACCTTGCTAAAAACCACTCGGCACCTTCACCACCAAAGGGGTCCGCGGGAGCCTGGCGGGCCTCGAGTGCGCCAGGCTCAAGCGGAGGGCACCGCTGCGCCCGTGCTCGCCCGGCTCCCGCTGCGGCCGCAGAGCCCGCCCGGCCCGCCCGGTCCGCCCGTCGCGCCCCGTCGCGCCCCGTCGCGCCCCGCCGCACCCTGTGCTCCGCGGGCACCGTGAAGAAGCCTTCCTTTCGGATACACTTGAGACGGATGTGCTCCGACTCGGCGTCGGCCTCCGCCATGCCGAGGGCCGGCCGCCGCTTTCCGAGCGCGCAGGCGCGCGATCTGCTTCCGGGTTGTGATACTGGTGGCAACGGTTACCAAGGGAACCGCGGGAGGACCTGCCAAGTCCCCGCTGCGGAGCTTCTGCCCGGGCCTTGATCCCGGGCGGCAGCCTTCCACCCGCCTCTGAGTGCCTCCTCTGTGCTAAGCACGTGGGGTTGGCGGGACACCCCAGAGCTGGTGGAAGTCCTGTGCTGGACACAGGCGGAAGGTGGCAGGTGGGAGGGCTCCTTGAGATGACATTCGAGCTTAGCATTCCTAAGCAGGTACTCCACCATCAAACACCTCCCTCCTCTTTGGAAGAGCAGAGCCCTGGAGTGGATGCAGGCAGGCCCAGGGACGTCTGCCTGCCAGTCTCCGGCCCAGCCCTGCAAAGTGGAAGAAGGAAGCGAGGTGGGAAGTTTACAAAGTGCCCTTGACGGGAGGCTTAGCATCAGGGCTGCGAGTCTTCTAATCTGGCTCCATTGAAATCCAGTTGAGGTAGCAGGCCTGAAACTACCGCCCGCAGTCAGTCCTAGAGGAGGCTCAAATTGGTTTTGTCCAAATAGAAGAAAATGTCTCCCCTCCCCACTTCTGATGTTTCTTTCACATCTTGTAGCTTCAGAGATGTTTAAATGACAAGTAGCGGTTCTAGCAGATAGACCACAGTTCCAGTGCTTTAAACTCTTCTGTGATGCCACTGAGCAACAAGAGGTAGCCCAAGAGTAGCCTCCCCAGGAGTTCAGTCCTGCGTGACAGCAACTCACCCCATCTCTAGGGACAGGCTGGAGCCTTGGGCAGGAGGGGGCACCATCATTCGGAAGGAAGTAAGGGATTGATTGCCCAGCACAGGACTTCTACCAGCTGTACATCGGGACTTGTCTTCCTTCAACCTGTATGTGCCAAATACAGAGGTGGTAAAAAGATCCTGTTCTCCCACTCCACTCTTACATTTCTCTTTGCAGGTCGGGAAGAGCTGCTTGGCTCTGGAATCAGCTGGGAGAGAAGCTGGGAGGGAAACGTACTGACTGGGGAATGCTCAGGAGGCCCAAGTGGTCCCAGGGAACTGCACTCAGCTGTGTGTGGCATGCAATGCAACATAAAATGTCATTTGCCACCAATCCCTTGTGGTTGGCTTGTCTGAGGTTGCAAAACTGGGTTGTTCCTGCTCCCAGGCGCCCTGAGCACAGTCCCATCTAGGCTCCAGTCACTTAGGTCAGTGCAAAGCAGGACTTCAGTGGCAAATCTCAGACATCTAAAAACAGACTTCTGCCAGACTGCTTTCTCCTTAGTAGTTTAAAACACAATCACACAAGTCTTTAAACAATGCCATTTCTTTCTTTTCTTTCTAACTAAGGATTGAACTGAGGGGCTTGTGCATGCTTTGCAAGTGCACTACCACTGAGCTACATCCCCAATTCCCAGTCATCCTCCTCCTCCTTTTATTTTATTTTGAGACAGGGTCTTTCTAAAAAAATGTTATTGTATTTTTATACCTTTACTTATTTTTTATGTGGTGCTGAGGATCAAACCCAGTGCCTGACACGTGCTAGGCAAGGGGTCCACCACTGAGTTACAACCAGAGTCCCTGAAACAGGGTCTTGCTAAGTTGCCCAGACTGACCTCAAACTTGTGATCTTCCTGTCTCAGGCTCCCAAGTTGCAAGGATTACAGATATGTACCACCATGACCAGCTTAAAATCATCTTTATGCTATACTTTGACTTTGAAAATTTATCTGCTCATTACTTAAGTGGTATGTGTGTATACATATGTGTGTACTAAATAGGCCTACATGTATATTTTGATAAGGTGCAAGATAGGGTTGTATGTACGTACGTACTAGGTAGAACTTATGTACATATTAGATAGGTTTGCATATGTGTATGTAGTAGGTAGGTCTGCATGTATGTGTGAAATAAAGATGTATATGAATGTATGCATGTATTAGGCCCACATGTACATGTACATACTACATAGACAAGGTTGTATTATGTACATAATAGAGAGGTTTTATGGACACAGGCATAAGGTGGCAGTTGGGAGGGCTCCTTGAAATGGCATTCGAGCTTAGCATTCCTGAGTGGGTACTCCACCATCAAACACCTCCTTTCACTTAGGAAGAGCAGAGCTCTGCAGTGAAGGCCCAGGGACGTCTGCCTGCCAATCTCCAGCCCAGTCTATAAGGCTGTGTGTTTGTATGTCTGTATATTTACTAGATAGGACTTGTATGTACAGGATGGAAATCCATACATGTATGTGTGTGTGTGTGTGTGTGTGTATATATATATATATATATATAATCCATACATGTATGTGTGTGTGTGTGTGTGTGTGTGTGTGTGTGTGTATATATATTTATATTTGAAGCTGCTGGAGCCAGGCTTGGTAGCTCATGCCTGTAATTTCAGCAACTCAGGAGGCTGAAGTAAGAGGATTGAAAGTTTGAGGCCAGCCTCAGGAACTCAGTGAGACCCTGACTCAAAATAGAAAATAAATTACAAAAAAGAAAGGTGGGGGGGGAAGGTCAGTATGTGTGACAGGCAATGGGCCCTCTTGTCTCAATACCTGAGAAGATTGTGGTCATGTCCTAGTGGACATGCCACTGTCCCCTGGTTCTGGTTTGCCCTCTGAGGTCAGCCAATCTAGAAACTAACAAAACTAACACACTGTTACAAAATTCATGAGATCAGACAGGTCAGAACACTGTCAAGCAACAATCTGACTTGAAGATTGCTGTTGAGGGTGGAGTTAGCTAAGTTTTCTAATGATATCCCTTTATCCCTGAGTGGCCCTTCATTACCAGGACCCTTGTCCATAGGGCCAGAAAGACAGGACAGCATTGGCAAGGTCACTTCCAAAGCCTGAGTACCCTGTCTGCCACCCCAGGGTACATCCTGCACTATTCTGGGCCTTGGACACATTAGGTCGAGGCACAGCAGGCAGCACAGAAGCCAGTAGCACACGGCAGCCCTACAACTGTTCTACATTACATCTCAAAGATGTACTCAGACTCTGGCCTTTTCTCCAAGTCTGGGGACAGGCCATTTTCCATAACTTCCAAGTACTTACTGCCCACCTAAGTCAGAGTCCGTGCCACCTGCTGCCCATCACCCGGCACAGCCAGCCACTTCCAACAGGACATGCTAGTTTATTCATTTAGCACCTCAAAGTTCACTCTGAACCTGTCACTGTCACTCCATCAAGCTGCCAGCCCTGGGGAAGGTAAGACCAAGGTGGCCACTGTGGAAGAACCTAGTGGACTGAGGACCCCTTGCCTCCCAAGGGGCAGGGAGGGTGGTCCTTTTGCCAGTGTGGCTGAGACTCAGAGTGAGTTTGGGGGTGCTTGTTTATTCTTTAGTATGCAGACCATAAGCAGCCACTGTACTGGGGTTCCTGTGTCGGTGGTAGGGGCCCCAATCAGCCTGTTCTCGAATGGTTCTCTGCTCTTCGCTTTCAGTGGAACAGTAGCTGATTAGAGTCTCATTTGAGGCCCGAGTGATGATGATCTGCGGAATGACAAATTTCTTCTTGTTCGACTTTTGCTTTACATCAGGTTTCTCTAGAGGGAAGAAAACATCCAGGCATTTAGTGGGTGTGTGGGGAACTTCCACGATGCAGACAAGACCTGTCTTGGGCCAGAGTAAAGGAGTTGGGCTCAGGGTTAGCAGGAGAGACAGTGCATGAATGTTCCAAAGCTCACATGGATTTACAACTCAGCTGCACAGTGCTTTCCTTCAAGGGAGAAACGGGAGACTTTCTAGATTTCCTGTGCCCTGGGGAGAAGCCTGCAGGGTGACAACACAGGAAGGAGAGGATATAAAGGCAGATCTGCCCCAGATGCTCAGAGGGTTCTAACTCTGGAGACACCTCTGTACAGAACTTTACCCGCCAAAATTGCTAGAAAAGGCTGTTTCAGGTACTGCCATTTGCATACACTTGTTAAGGTGACTGAGTTTGTCACCTTACAAGATATGAAAGCCAAGGGATTCCCAGCCTCCTCCCTCCACCCACTGGCCCAGGGTTCCCAGGCTGGGGCACATGGGAGCCCAGTAAGATGCACAGATAAGACACTCAGTCATATGCTGGTCATGTTCCTTTGGGGCTTGCTTCACGTGCCCCAATTCCCTTAATATTGCATGAACCTGGTTACAGGGGAGAATGGATGGTTGGTGATATCAACATGTTTTTTATTATTTATTTTGCAGTATTGGAGATTGAACCCAAGACCTCATGCATGCCAGGCAAGATTTCTAGAACTCGTCTGGTGTAGAAAGACATTCTGCAGTGTACAGGTGTATCATTCTTTTGCACTTACATCCCAGCCTCTTTTTTTTTTTTTTGAAGACCTGGCCTCATTAAATTGCCCAGGCTGGCCTTGAACTCGCAATCCTTCTGGTGAGCTTCCTAAGTAGCTGGGATTACAGGCCTACACAACCATCCCTGGCAGATCTTCAATATTTCTTTTTCTTCTCTTTCTTTTGATACCAGGGGTTGAACCCAGGGGTGCTTTACCACTGAGCTACATCCCCAGCCTTTATTTATTATTATTATTTTTATTTTGATACAAGATCCCACTAAATTGCAAAAGGTCTCATTAAGTTGCCCAAACAGGATCCAAACTTGTGATCATCCTGTCTCAGTCTTCCTAGTCCCTTCAATATTCCTTTGTGATGTCCGTTTTTGAGGTTTAGAAAAATCAGATTCATATTTACATCATTTTATTCTGATCACTTGGTCATCTGTGTATGACAAAAGGCTACAATCCAACTTGTGTTTTTCCTGGAAGTGTTAGACAGTATTCCTAGCATCATTTATTATGCAATTCTTCCCTTTTCCACTTGTTTTTTGCCTTGATATCAAGCATCAAAGTTACTTATTTTTTTCCATATTTTTATTGGTGTATAATGGTCATACATAGTTGTGGGTTTCATTGTTAAGTATTTGCACATACACAATATAATGATATAATTTGGCTAATATCATTCCTACCTGGTGCCAGTTTTATTTTACTCTCATTACACATACAAGCACACACAGAGTTCTTCATGTTTTCCATTTCATTGTTCTGCTCTTTTGTACTGGAACTATATATTTTTTCCAGATATGAAATCAATCTTGATATCTTGTCTTTATGCTTCTTTACCACATCAAACAGTTAACTGCACACTGGACCTTTGCTTCTGTCCAGTAAGTCTATGTCACAAGATGAACCAGGATTTAGAAATATATGTAACTGTTTAGCATCTCTTTCTTTTCAAATTACAACAAATATTTGGAATTTACTGCTATAGTCTCAAATTTTCATATTTTTCATAATAGTGGTTGAAACTGGAAGACATTTTTTAAAAAACCTGAAGTCATCCATCCTTGCCATTTATTTAGTCTGATTTGAAGCAAAAGGCAAAAAATTCTGGAACTACATTTTAATTACAACTTTTGATATATTTTAAAAGTTTTTATTTTTTAAATATTTATACATTTACAAAGCTGCAAAAGTACAACAGAAAATTCCCATATACCCTTCACCCAGTTCTCCCCAGTGATTACACTTTTTATAACTGAGTGAATATCAACACCAGGAAACTGGCACTGACCAGTTTCCAGTGTACAGATTCCAGTGTACAGTTTCCAGTGTACAGATGTATGCCACGTAGGACACAGGACTGTTCCCTCACCACAGATCCCCGCCATCCACTCCGTCCCCGCAACTACTTGTCTGTTCTCCATCTCCATAATTTTGTCATTTGGTGAATGTTACACAAATGGAATCATACAGCATGTGACCTTTTGAGACTGGATTTGTGTGTGTGTGTGTGTGTGTGTGGATGGAACCCATGCCCCCACACTAGGATTGAACCCAGGGGTGTTCTACTACTTTACAACTGAGCCACATCACCAGTTCTTTTTGTTTTTTTCCTTTTTTTTTTTTTTTTTTTTTTTTTAATTTGTGGTACTGGATTGA
This sequence comes from Sciurus carolinensis, assembly GCF_902686445.1. Taxonomy (NCBI): domain Eukaryota; kingdom Metazoa; phylum Chordata; class Mammalia; order Rodentia; family Sciuridae; genus Sciurus; species Sciurus carolinensis. Next base: position 365,798 of record NC_062228.1, read on the forward strand.
ACCTGGGTGCTCTACTGCCGACCCTTTGTTTTATTTTGAGACAGAGTCTCATTAAATTGCCCAGCCTGACCTTAAACTCCTGGGCTCAAGCAGTCCTCCTGAGTAGCTGGGAACACAGGTGTGCACAGCTAGGTCCAGCCCAATCCAGATTTTTTTTTTTTTTTTTTTTTCTTTTGGTACTGGAGATTGAACCCAGGGGTGCTCTACTACTGAATTACAGCCCCAGGACTTTTTATTTTGAGACAGGTCTTTGCCTAGTAGCTGAGGCTAGTGTAGAACCTGGCATCTTCCTGCCTCAGCCTTCTGAATAGCTGAGATTATAGGCATGCACCAGTGCACCTGGCCTAATTCCATATTTTTTTTTTTAAGGCACAGACAGGTTTATTTAGGAAAGTGGATACACATTCAAGGGAGAACAGGGTAGGAGATGGCAATCTCAAAAGAGAGATGCCTTTGGAGTAAAGCAAGGAAAACACTCAATGGAAAATACAGGTCAGCTTCAAAGGGAGAGACAACAACCCCTTGGTGTGCTGGGCCGATTCATTTTTTTTTTTTTTTTAAGTAGTTTATTCGTGGACCTTTATTTAGATGCGATGCTGAAAATCGAACCCAGTGCCTCACACAAGCGCCAGGCAAGTGCTCTACCACTGAGCTACAACTCCAGCCCCAGTCCCCTAATTCAGTTTTCAAATGTGAAACAAAGACTTTTTTTTTTTTTTTTTTTTTTTTTTTTTTTGCTGCGCTGGGGATTTGAACCCAGGACTTGTGCTTGCGAGGTAAACACTCTACCAACTGAGCTATATCCCCAACCCCTCAACTCAGTTTTAAGAAATTTCCATTCCATCATCCCAAGAAGTCTCTGTGCTGAATGTGGCCAATCCCCACCCCTGCACTTGCCAGGAGGTCACTGAGCTGACCTTCAGATACAAGCACTCATCCTGTACTGCACTGTGCACTTGGCTTCCTTCATGTGGCATCATGTTCTGGGGTTGCTCCACAGTGCAGCACGTCAGCGGCTGGTCCCTTGTTACTGCAGAACACATTCCACGGCATGGAGGAACACACTCTCCCTTCTATCTTGAAGCTCATCTTCCCTCTTGCTTCCTGACCTGCTGTTTTCTCTTCATGTCCCTGCCTCTGAAGAGGTGCTGTGTGACAGGTGCTGCCTGGTGCCTTTCCAACAGGCAGTTCCTTGCTGACAGAGGTCTTGCCCGCTGTAGTGCCTCATAGTTCCTCCAGTCCTGGTGAATTTGCAAAGCTGAGCCCAACCTAGACAGGCAGGGTGGCTGAAGTCCACTTGGGAAAGCTCTCTTTCAGACAGTGAGGAGAACCAGGGGCCCTCTGGCTACCTTGGGACTATGGAAGAAGCCATCCCTGATATGAGGGAAGCAGAGCATAACAGTCAAGTCCTTGTCAGGACTTAGTCAATGCTGAGCTGCTGAGCAGACCATTCTGAATGCTCAGCAGAATGACATCCAACCCTTCTATCATCTGTGAGGCTTTGGCCTCAGTTGCATTTGATGGCTTTTTGTAACTGTGGCTAAAGTCACCCTGAGAGACAAAGGCAATCCTAGGACCCTGGCTCTTCTTGCAGCCTCCTACTTTTAAGTGAGGAGTTCCTGAATTTCAGGTTCAGCCTGTATCCTGAACCCGGTGCCTGAATTTCACCTTGCCTCCTGCTTGCGGCCCTTGATGGCCTACAGGTATCTCATCTGAGCTGCTCAGTCCAGCTCCTGCCCAATCACTGCTCCTCTTACTATTCTTTCTCATCTGACCCATGAACCCCATCCCATCAGATAGCAGGTTCTGCTGCTTCCACCTCCTGGGTCCTTCTGGAATTCCTAGTGCCACAGCCTCACTGGTTCCCACCAGCTTACAGCTCTGTGCTTCTCTCAACTAGCCTCCATGCTGGAGCCAGAAACACTTTTCCAAGGCCAAGTCCCATCACCCCTCCCTGTTTTAAATACGTAACAGTCCCAAGACAAAGTAGATGGAAGACTGTGTTCCGGCTTCTTCCAGCGGTTGCGGCCTCAACGCCTCCACTCCACATTAAGCGGCTAAAGGGGACAAATTTGCTCACTGCTTCAGTCCTTTGTCTCACTGGTTGGCTCCTCGAGGCTGCACTCCGGCCGGGCAGCGCCCCCAATTCCCCTCCAGGGCCCGGCACACCGAAGGAATCACAGTGGTCCCCAAAGTTGTCCGGCCCCCCATGACACCTGGAGGCTTCGCTCCAAGTCCTCTTGACTCCGTACGTACCTAATCGCTTCCGGAACTTACCTGTTCCACCAGGAATTCCGGATACTCACCGCCTACACGCAGGCCCTGAAACGAACCCCCGCCCCCGCGGCCAGGGTCTTGGAAACGGCCCATCCCGAACGCCTGGCCGAGGCGGCCGCCTGCCCCTACCTTCCGACGACGCAGAAGGCCTTCCGTGCTTGGCCGACCCCTTCCTGGAGAGGAGGCTGTCGGAGAGCTTCTCGGGCTCCCGGTCTGCCAGCTTGGCCTCCTTGGACCGCGAACTCGAGTAGGAGGACCCCTTCCTCGGCTCCTCACCTGAAACACACGCGAGCGTCAGCGCGCAGCTCGCCGGCCGCGGCCCGGCCCGCCGCTCTGCGGGCGCCCTTTACCTTTCCTGGGCTTGGGCTTGCTTTTGGAAAGTCCCATAGGTGAGCCCGCCGCCCCGCCGGCGCAGGCCGGGGTCCCAGCACCTCCGCGGCCACGCGCCGAGACTCACAAAGCCCGCCCGTGTGCGGCGCCGCCGGTCACCGCGGCAACCGCGCGCCTCGCGCGATCTCGTCCTCTCGCGAGAGCGGCCGGCGGCCGGAAGTGGCGGCGACCCGGAAGTCCCCACCCGGCGAAGCTGAGAGGCTGGGTCGAGACGCCTGCGCGGGCCCGGGGGGTACTGCTGCTGGACTGGCCATGGACGGTAAGGGGCGGCCGCGGACTCCAGGACCCCGGCCTGGGGTTTGACCCCCGAGCCCCCACGCCACCGAGAGACCCGGCCCCCGACCCGAGAGACCCATCTCCTGGGCCCCGACCCCACTTCCCCACCCGACAACGGCCTCCCGGGCCCCGACCCCACATCGAGACCCGAGAGACTCATACTATGGGCCCCGACCCCACATGCCACCTTCACCAGCCTTCTGAGCCCCCACCCCACATCCTGACCTGCGAGACCCACCCCCAGGTCTTGGCCCCGCATCCCTTTAGGAGACCAGGACTCTGGAGCCTTCCTCACCATGTACACCTTTGCCTTTGGGGCCTTGGAATGCCTGGACAGAGGGTACCAGGAAGGGTGTGGGGTGTGGTTGCACTCTGTGACCCCAGAACACCGCTCAGAGAAACAGGAAAAGAGCTCCAAGTGCCGGGCCCAGGGGTGAGCCCCTGACCTCAACAACAGAGCTGCACAATCATCCTACAGATAGGGAAATGGGTTGGAAGGGAACCATCCACCCAGGCAGTCTGACTCCCTGACCCTCCTTCACTTTGTGGTGCCTGGGCCCAGGGATTCCAAAGAACAATAAGAACCTATGGCAAAACTAAGGTACCTCTATTTGCAGAAACATTTATGGGGTAGTGTGATAGATTAAAAAGTGCTTTCTTTTCAAAAGCTTTTTTTTTCCAAAATGCTTGGGGAGAAAGTATATAACCACCTCATTGTCATGAAGAAAACATGCAGGAATTCTTTGCAGATCACCTTGGAGTGATGAGAGGTAACACCTAACCTAACTGCCCCTGAAGAAAAAGCTCTCCTGGTTCTTTGGAGGAGAAGTTCTTCAGCCAGTTTCTCCAGCTGTTTGTTCTTCATGATCTTGTTCACACAGTCTGGATGAGGGCCCTGAGACTAGAACAGAGGGGATTTTGCCAGGTGGGATGGACTGGGCCTGGTGGCACTGTTTGGCTCACCCATGTGTCAGGGTAGCCTTGTTTTCCAGAGTCACAGCCAACTTTGGCCTTGAGCAGCCCCTGTACTGAGAGAAGATAGATAGCTAAATGCACGGAGCTCAAAGGGGAGCCTTGATCTGCACCTGTGAAATGCACAGGAATTACTCAGGAATTGGGGGTGATCCTTTCAGGAGCTGGCACTCATGACCTTCATTCAAGGCTGAGGGGTGACGCACCCATCAGAAACCAGCTCTTAGCACTCTCATGCTGGGCTGGGTGAGGGTGAAATCTCTGGAACCCTTGTGCTGGGCTAGAAGGGGGGAACCCTTCAGCAGCCAACTCTCCTTCATTCTAAGTAAAGGTAAACCCCCTAGAGCCTTCTATCTGTGCTGGCGGTGAACCCTTCAGGAGGCAGGTTTCACAGCACTCTCCAGATTTAGAAATTGAGTAAATTGATATCAATCCAAGTCTACCTGGCCCTTGATGTGGTGAACAGGCAGTGAGTTGGGGCAACAATGGATTTGTTCAGGACACTCCATCTACAGTGTGGGCAGGGAAGGTACCCTGTGCCAGAAGGCTTAGAAATGGCAGCTGCCATGTAGCTGGTTATCACTTGGGTATTTTTATCCATTTACTTTTTTTTTTTTTTTAATGTTTTTTAGTTGTTACTGGACCTTTATTTTACTTATTTACATGTGATGTTGAGAATTGAACCCAGTGCCTCACACATGCTGGGCAAGCGCTGCACCACTGAGCCCCAGCCCCAGGCCCCCATTTACCTTTGGAAGATTGAGTACATAAAAGTGGAGTGTTAAGTACTAAACATCATTAGGTCTGTAAGGATCCCAGGGTCTTTTGTAAAGTTGCATTAAGTGTAAACCACCATCTCAAGTTCTCACCATGGCCAGGAGCTACATGTGTCCCATGACCTATCTATGCACCCACCTGACATTCTTGACAAGGACACTAGCTAAGGGAGTGCCTCTGTTGATTACAGCCCTGCGACTAGCAAGGCTGGAGTGACCACTAGTGATTCTTCTGACTCCATGCACAGGCCCCAGCCAGTGCTGTCAGGTCTCTGTTCTGTGCCATCTCCTAGTGTCTGCAGGGGTCTCAGTGAGCCCATCTGCTTGTTGGACTTGCTGCTTGTCATGTTTCTTCCAGTCCTCAAACCATGTCCTCTCTCTTTACAGATACCCTGTTCCAGTTGAAGGTATGTATTAAATGACCATCTGTCTTAGCCCTGTCCTGGTGATTAGCAAATGGGGACAAATAGTACAAGTAACACTCAGAATCCTAAAACCCAAAGTTGGGACAGATTATAACAGTTGAACAACTACCCAGACTGCTGACCATAGATGGGATTATTGAGCTGGCTCTATGACATTAATTCATTCCTTGCCTCTGACTGAGTGGAAGCAGATCACTCTAGCTCATCCATGAAAGACTGAGTGTATTATCTCTTAAGAAACAAGCCTCGGTGTTATGTATACCTTGATGGTCCTACTAAGCAGTTAAGCTTCACCCTGAGGTGCTTGAAAGTCACATTCAAAGAACTTTGGAGTGTGACCCTCATGTTGGGCTTCCTAATAACCCTAGGCACATTTCTACACTTTTTCTTTGAATGGCCCGCAGTTACTCATCCAGGGTTAACTGTATCTGTAACTTGTTTCTCACTGATATGAGGCTGAGCAGAGGTGGGGTCCACAGATGGCCATATGTAGCTCTGGAGTGGCCTCACATCACACCAAATCTTTGTGAGGCACTGCTGCTGTAGGCACAGGCCCTCAGGAGATCAGGTGCATGGAAGACCAGTAAGCCAACCCCTGGTGGTGGTAGCAGTGGCCAGGAGTGACTCTGGCTCCAGGCAGCTGCAAGGTGTCATGGGGATATTGACATTTCCTGGTGTTGGCAGGACAGTCAGGTTTCTGGGAGCTGTCTGCATAGAGTCCTGTGGAGATGATACTTTTAGGTTTTGTGTGTTTCGTTGGTTGGTTGGTTGGTTGGTTGGTACTGGGGATTGAACCCAGGGGCACTTTTGCTGTTGAGCTACATCCCCAGCCTTTTTTATTTTTTATGTTGAGACAGGGTCTCACTAAGTGACTTAGGGCCTCACTACATTGCTGAGGTTGGCCTTGAACTTGGGAACCTTGTGCCTCAACCTCCTGAGCCACAGGGATTACAGGTGTGCACTACTGCACCCAGCATTTTCAGTATTTTTATCTGGAATTCTGTGTTATTATTTGGGGGTATCCTGAAACAAATCAGTAACCTTCTGTAAGCAGGAATTGGGGTCAGCAAAAGTGACCTTTCTAGCCTTCCATTCTGGGGGAGGGCTTGGATTGGGATGTTTGTGGAGAGAATGGATGTTTTAGAAAACCTGTCAGAGGGCATCTTCCTTCCTCAAGCTATTGTAGTCTCGACCCTAGGATGGTGGGCTTTCTGCCTTTGCAGTTTGTGGCTGATCCAGGGTGGGCAGAGGTGGGAGGGATGGGGAGTTGGACCTTGAATGTGAGCTTCAGGTGTCCAGTCCAGCTCAGGTTGTCTCGGTTTCTCCTCAGTTCACAGCGAAGCAGCTGGAGAAGCTGGCCAAGAAGGCAGAGAAGGACTCCAAGGCAGAGCAGGCCAAAGTGAAGAAGGTGTGTGGCTTTTCCAATTTTTGGTTCTGTTCTTTTCTGCGCTTTTCTGTTTTGTTTTGGTGCTGTCTTCTAGGATCCATACTGTGACTTCTGAGCCCTGCAGTGTTTACTTCCATACCTGAGACCAGCAGGCTTGGGAGAAGGGACAGCAACTGTCTCTACCTTCCTGGCCCATGGGGATGTGCAGATGGGGTGATTAGTGCATAGCCTCTGCTGGTTTTCTTTGAATGTCCATCCTTTTGTTCCTCTGACATTCTGAAGTTGTTTTGCCTGAATAGTGCCTAAATTAGCTGTCCCTGCCATGATCTCATCATTTTCTTCTACAGAGCTGGTGCCCTGGGCATCAGGATCTGGGCAGAGGTAGAGGGACCTCCATGTGATGTGACAGGACTGGAAACTCTCTGAGGGCCTCTCCTGGGAGAATCCTGAGAAGGCAGGGCAGAAAGAAAGTTGAGGACCCCTGCTCTTGGTGGAACTTCCATTAAAATCTTGGGCAGCTCTTAAAACATTGCCTTCTTGTCTGGGGATATAGCTCAGTGGTACAGCACTTGCCTAGCATGCAGGAAGCAATTGGTTCAAGCTCCAGCATTGCTTAAAAAAAAAAAAGATTAAAAAAAAAAAAAAGCCAGACGCAGTGGTGCACACTTGTAATCCCAGCTCCACGGGAGGCTGAGGTAAGAGGATTGCAAGTTCAAGGCCAACCTGGGCAGCTTAATGAGACCCCATCTCAGAATGAAAATAAAAGGCTGGGGTTGGAGCTCAGTGGTAGAGCACCCTTGGGTTGAGTCCCCAGCACCAAAACAACAGCAATAAAATGTTCCTTCCTTGGTGAAGCAGCTCTGGGAGTATGGATTTTGGCTTCCCAGGCAGCTGGCCACAGTCTGTGTGACAGTGACTTGTGCCATTCCCACAGCAGTGGTATCTACTTTGGACTCTGGCTCTGTCCTCTGCTCCTGTGCAGCAGTGGCTGGGATGAGCGGCAGCAGGCCAACCACCCTGGTGGGCTGACTGCCGTCATCCACCCTCGGACCCAGGCCCTGATCTCGGTGTGCTTGGCTTAGGCATCACAGTTTTACAGAGCTCCCACTTGAGGTGTGCACGTGCTAGGCGTGGGGCCCAGGCCCTCTCCACCACTGAGTCGCACCCCGGCCCTCATGAACACTGTCGATGAGGTGCCTGGGGACAACTGAAGGGCCTCCCCACTTCATGAGAGCAAACCACGCCCTGAAGAGGTCACCACCAGGCTCTCCTAGTCAGCGTGCAGACAAACTGCCAATTTCCCCCATGGACTTTTCGCCTTGAATCAGGCTCTTCAGCAGAAAAATGTGGAGTGTGCCCGAGTCTATGCCGAGAATGCCATCCGCAAAAAGAACGAAGGCGTGAACTGGCTCCGCATGGCATCCCGTGTGGATGCAGTGACCTCCAAGGTGCAGATGGCAGTGACCATGAAGGGGGTGAGTGTGGGGTCCTGGTATCACTCGTGCTGACTGAAGCAGGAAAAGGGTCTGGTGGCTGGATCTGGGGCAGCCCCAGAGTAGGGAAGCTGGGTCAGCACAGAGCTGAGGCAGTGGGGAGTGCTGGGTGGACACAGGAAAGGGCTCAGGAAGGCCACTCAGTGGGCTGGGGTCCTCTGCAAAGCATAAGATGCAAAGCCTGTGTGACCAGGCTTGTCCCAGGTGGGCTGGGGAGTCTCATTAGACCCCTTAGTTTCACAGCAGAGCCCCTCTGAAAGAGAGGTGCAAGCTTGCAGCACCACTATGTCCTCACTGTTTTTTTGTTTTTGTTTTTGTTTTTTTATTGTAAACAAATGGGATACATGTTGCTTCTCTGTTTGTACATGGCATAAAGGCACACCATTTGTGTAATCATAAATTTACATAGGGTAATGTTGTTTGATTCATTCTGTTATTTTTTCCCTTCCCCCCACCCCTCCCACCCCTTTTTTCCCTCTATATAGTCCTTCCTAACTCCATTATTGCCCCCCTCCCTAACCCTAACTCTAACCCTATCACTAACCCCTCCAACCCCCCATTATGTGTCATCATCCACTTATCAGCAAGATCATTCGTCCTTTGGTTTTTTGAGATAGGCTTATCTCACTTAGCATGATATTCTTCAGTTTCATCCATTTGCCTGGAAATGCCATAATTTTATCATTCTTTATGGCTGAGTAGTATTCCATTGTATATATATACACAGTTTCTTTATCCATTCATCAATTGAAGGGCATCTAGGTTGGTTCCACAATCTGGCTATTGTGAATTTCCTCTCTGTTTCTTAAGTGTTCATGTGCTGGGTACTGTGCTTGTGTATTCAGTTGACAGCATTTCTTAAGGATCTGGGCTCCTGTTGGAGTTCAGAGGACCTGTTCTTGGTGGGCAACCCTTGCTCGCCCTTAGTCCTGTTTCCAACCCTCTCCTGTCCCAGGTGACAAAGAACATGGCTCAGGTAACCAAAGCACTGGACAAGGCCCTGAGCACCATGGACCTGCAGAAGGTCTCTGCCGTGATGGACAGGTTTGAGCAGCAGGTGCAGAATCTGGATGTGCACACGTCGGTACGTAGTTGCTATGCTGAGGACTGGAGGGTGCTCGATCCTGGTGTTGCTGAAAGTCCTCTGCAGTGGTCCCGCCAGGACCTGGAGAGAGAGTGTAGGGAACACCAGATGATAGGTGAGCACACAGGTGTATATAGTGCCCTCAGAGCTGGTGCACACAGTAGGGGAATGAGATGAAGGAGCAGCAGGAAGGGGTGAGGGAGCAGAGAGCATCCTGAAGATATCAGCATGAGAGGAAGGTGCCTGTGGGTGGAGACTGAAAAGTGAGACGGGGCCTTGAGGCTGTGGAGGGCTGCTGCAGCCCTGGCCCTGACAGGCCAGAATGCTCTTCCCTAGGTGATGGAGGACTCCATGAGCTCAGCCACCACACTGACCACACCTCAGGAGCAGGTGGACAGCCTCATTGTGCAGATTGCTGAGGAGAATGGCCTGGAGGTGCTGGACCAGCTCAGCCAGCTGCCAGAGGGTGCCTCTGCCGTGGGGGAGAGCTCTGTTCGCAGCCAGGAGGACCAGCTGTCCCGGAGGTAGGGTGGTGCCCTGAGCAGCCATCAGCCTGTGCTCTGTGTGTGGGGGCAGGTGTGTGGAGGTGCCCTGAGCAGCCATCAGCCTGTACTCTGTCTGTGGGGACAACTGCAAGTTTGAGACACTAAAGGCATTTGGGCTGAGGCTAGGTCATCTTACCCCCTGCAGTCAGACTGTCAGTTGTAAGTGGTGGGTCTTCAGCTCAAGGAACACCCCTGTCTGGGCTCTCAATATTTCTTCATCTGCCTGTGGTCAGCCCTGCATGGAGGCAGTTTGTGTCTGATATGGTATCACAGGTTTGTGTACACACAGCTCCTTTCAGAAAGGGAAATCTTTGCTGGTTGCAGTTGTACACATCTGTAATCAAAGCTACTTGGGAGGCTCAGGCAGGAGGATCACAAATTCGAGGCCAGCCTATTGAGACCCTGTTTCAAAATAAAGAGAATGTTCACCTAGCACATGTGAGGCAGTGGGTTTGATCCTCAGCACCACATATAAATAAATATAGTAAAGGTATTGTGTCCACCTACAACTAAAAAAAATATATTTTTAAAAAGAAACTATTTTATAGATGACAAACACTTTGAGTCATATTGCTTTATCATCTGTAGCCAGGTTGATTCTTCCATACTGGTTGGGACATTGCCCCCTCCCTGAATGAACCCCACCCCAGCCTTCTCACACTACCTTGTCCACTTAGCTCCACCCAAAGTCCTCCCCCACCCTCTCCTCACAGTCCAGTCTCCCCTAGGTCAATGCTGGACACAGTAGGGAGTCACACCATTTGCTAAACACACTTATCCCTTGGTAGTCGTGGGTTGATTTCTAGGACCCTCAAGGATACCAAAACCTTCAGATGCTCAAGTCCCTCGTATAAAATGACGTACTCTTTGTTAGGTCTTGAGGCCAAATTAACTCCATTTTGAAAATCAGCACCTGCCCACCCAGGCATGACCTTCCTGGTAGGGCTACCCTGAAAGAGTCCCTAACAACCAAAACCACAGCAGAGATGTCAAGTAACAGTCACAGGGCCAGACCTGTTATTTTTTAACTACTCCATTGTACATGACTATGTAGTTTAGAAGTTTTTCCTGCAGGCTGCTGCTCCTTGCAGAGGGGCAGCCTGGCAGACCCTCTCTGTCATAAATCTCTGCTTGAACTCAGAAAAAATAAATAAATAAATAAAAAATAAAATGAGATAAAGAGGGCTGGAGATGTGGCTCAGTGGTCGAGCACCCTTGGGTTCAATCCCTAGAACTGGGGTGAAAAAAGGAAATCTACTTTTTGTAAGTATGGCTCGTGGTACTTGACTGTTTCTGGTGTTTTTACTCCTGTTGTCTCAGGATGACCTTGGAAATCTGAAAAGGATCGTGAGCTCTGGGCAGGGAGGGGCCTTTGGCTCTGAGCATCTGACGTGTGAACACAGCGTTTTAGCTGGTCTCTGCCTTTCCTGTCTCACATAACCCTTTGTTGATTTCCCAGGTTGGCTGCCTTGAGGAACTAACTGTACCTCCACGTGCACTGGCTCTCCTGCCCTGTGATGTGCTGGTGGCTCCCATCTCTCCTTCCCACTGACCCTCACTGTCTTCTGATCCTGCAGAGCTGCATCCGGCAGCCATGGCCTCTCAGCTCCTCACATCTGTCAGGCCATGCCAGGGTGGACTCCGAACTGATCCTGTTCCTCTTAGGTCAGACAGTGGGTCTGCGTCCTGGTGTTGAGTTTGCGCACCCTGGTGTGGGTAGCTGACTGGGCCAACGCTGGAGCCCGGCATGCTCCCTGCAGTCCTCCACTGTGCTGAGTTGACAGGACTGGCCAGAGGACTTGTGTGGACTTGAGCCCAGTGCTGTGGGGCCTTCACACTCCAGGGGCCACATCCCTACTGCCTACTGTCAGACAGTGGGGATCGGGGCCACCCCTGTGCCAGGCAGTCCTAGAGGCCTACCCCTGACAGACAGCCTGCCACAAAAGGTGCCTGTGGACCTGTGTCCAGCACCACTGACACTTTTCTGGATATTTATAGGTAATGACTCTCTCCTGTGGTTCAGGCCTGGGGTCTTGGCCATACTGCCAGCTGGCCGAGCCCTGCTGGGGCCTCCTACCCTTGGCTCCCTCAGTTCCTAGAGGTGCCCAGTCACTGGACAGACCATCACCCAGTTCCCAGTCCAGGTGTGCCTACCCTGGGGTTCTCATCCGTGCTGGGCCTGCCTCTGGAGCTGCCTTGGGCCACTTGGGCTAACTGTGTCTCCTGCAGTGCCAGCCAGAACCCGAGGCTCCCCCAGCCACATGGCCTCTTTCCCAGGGCCTTTGCCAATGCCTCCCACTCCTCAGTGGGTTGCCACAGTCTGTCTTTTACTGTAAATTAGCGGGCACTCCCCTGGCCACTGCCCCACTTGCCTCCTCCGCTTGGAAGCCAGAGTGGCTAGGGAAGGGAGCAGGACAGTCACCTTCAGCCCCAGCCAGCCTGGTGGCTCTCCGAGGACTGCCACAGGTATGTTGTGAGACTGGCTGGAAGGCCCCAAGGGCTTGGGGCACCGGCTGCTATCTTGTTTTTTCTGTTTCCTAAAGTTTACTTAATGTCCTCAAAGTTCTTGGGGTTTGGGTTTTTTTTTTTTTTTTTTTTTGGCCGAAGTAGAAAGCCGGGTCCCAGTTTTCTCAGCATGGGTGTGGGGGACCACCAGTGATGCCCACCCAAAGAGACCCAGGTTCCAGTGCAGAAATGTGGCGACTCTGACCAGGACTCACTGTCCTGCGTCCTTTCTGTTTGGACTTGGAGCCCTGTTTCTGTGCGGTGGGTGGTGTTGGGGGGAAGGGGTAGCATTGGTCGTTCTGAATGGGGGTGGTCAAGGCACTGTCTGGTCGTAGTCCCATTGGGACCCTGGAAATCGACCTGCATGCTGGGTGCTGAGAGAAGAGTTGATGTCCCTGGGGAACAGCCTCGGGAGCTCCCAGAGCCCTGCTGCAGGTGCAGTGGGTGCCAAGGTCTGGGCAGCACTAGCAGGTGGAGTGCTGGGGCTGGGTCACCAGAGCAGGGTGGGCGCGTTTGCCTTCTTCCTAAAATGCTGTTGTAAATAAATAAATTGATGCCTGAACCTGCTTGAGCTTTGCTCTGGTCTGAGAAGCCAAGTGCCTGTCGTTGCCTGCAGGCCCTCAGTGTGCTCCCAGGAGGCACTTCCTGCCAGCGCAGGCCCGAGGGCCCCTCTGCGTGCCTGTCTAGTACGAGTTCGTTTCATCTTCACATTCACCTCTTGACTGGGGAGTGGACCCTGCTCTCCCAGCGATAACCACCAGGATGGTGTTTGTATTTGGTCTGAACAGCGGCCTGCATTCTGCACCCCCTCTTCAGGTGGCCATCATTGTTTGGTAGATCCCGTCATCTGCATTCCACTGTGGGAGCCTCCCCATCCCGCACTGTACCTGTGGGAGCCTCCCCATCCCGCACTGTACCTGTGGGAGCCTCCCCATCCCGCACTGTACCTGTGGGAGCCTCCCCATCCCGCACTGTACCTGTGGGAGCCTCCCCATCCCGCACTGTACCTGTGGGAGCCTCCCCATCCCGCACTGTACCTGTGGGAGCCTCCCCATCCCGCACTGTACCTGTGGGAGCCTCCCCATCCCGCACTGTACCTGTGGGAGCCTCCCCATCCCGCACTGTACCTGTGGGAGCCTCCCCATCCTGCACTGTACCTGTGGGAGCCTCCCCATCCCGCACTGTACCTGTGGGAGCCTCCCCATCCTGCACTGTACCTGTGGGAGCCTCCCCATCCCGCACTGTACCTGTGGGAGCCTCCCCATCCCGCACTGTACTGCAGAGGACAGGGGCCCTGCCCCGGCCCCTCGGCCTCAGCAGCCCATTGCTTCTGCATCTGCTGTGGCCTCCATCTTGTCCTGGCAGGAGCTGTGGGAAGGCCAGGTGCAGGTCCTTGGAGGAGAGCTGACAGAGGCCACACTGCTGGGCGCAGCCAGGGAACCCACCTGCACTGATGCCTCCTCTGTGCAGCCTGTTCCCAGGACTCCCTGACCTCTATGGGTCCTCGGGAAAGGCCTGTGTGTTATAGAAGATGGAGTGTCACCAGGTAGGGGCTTGAGGAGGTCTCCAGAGACAGATCTCCACCCCAGTCTTTTCAGGTTCTTGCCCACGTCTCAGAAGAACCTAAGGATGAGTCCGATTATGACAGGAGGGAGTGCTGTTCTGGGTGAAGTGTGCTCGGCACTAGCGCCTCACAGCCAGGCCCGCTGTGGCTTGTGGTGGCTGGAAACGAGCACCCATAGGCAGGGTCTGGCATCGGGGATTCCTTTTTGGAGCCCTGCCCAGCTTCATTACCACTTAGCCCTGCAGCCAGAGGGCCTGCGAGTGCGCATGGCGGTCAACCTCCATGAGCACAGGAGCACGGGTGCTGGTCCCCTCCTCACGCACAGGGCAAACGTAGGTCAGGCTGTCTGAAGGCAGAGTCACTGGTTAGAGCACTGTTGGGCCTGCCAGATGCTAGCAGGGCTCTGTTGCTGAGTAGGAGGCCTGAGGCAGGGGGATTCCTGTAGTGAGGTGAGACCAGCTCACACTGCACACTGGGTAACCCTGTTCCCCATCTCAGGTCAGGCCCACCCCAGGTTGGGATGAGGGATGAGCAAAAAGTAACTCTGTGAGCAGAAAGTGCTCTCCAAGTCAGAAGTGCGCCTGGAGGGCAGGTGGGCGCCCCTCTGGCTGCCTGGGTTAGATCCTGATGTCCGTTAGGTTGCTGTGGAGCCAGCATGGCAGCTCGCCATGTTTTGCAGCATTGGGGATGAGCCCAGCGGTGCACTGCGCTGAGCCATACCCCCGGCCCTCTGTACTTTTTCCATCTTGAAAGATGATCCCACTGAGTTGCTGAGGCTGACCAAAGCTTGGATCCTCCTGCCAGCCTCCGAGGCACAGGGCTGATGGGTGTGGCCTGGCTCATTGCTTGCTGCCTTGCTTGTGAGAAGCACTTCGTAGCTAGCCAAGTGAGACATTATACCTCTGCAGCCCTCCAGGGGACCCTTCCCAGGGCCAAGCCCCTCCAGTACTCCGGACGGAACCCCTGCTGGATCATTTTCCCCTTTAACATGGAGTCGATCCTTCCGAATGCCCAGGTCCCTGCTAGGGGCTGCTGTTCAGCTGTGAAGGGCAGGGAGGCAGGACTGAGCTGCATCCTGTACTGGGCGTCAGCCCTGGGCATGGGCCTGCCCTGCCTCACTGTGGGTGGTCAGGCATGTGGGGGACTCCAGACTATCAGATGACTCTGCTCTCAGCCCCCAGCCCCTAAAGATTTTGGTTACCCTCCACTGGGCTGCCTCCCAGGGAAGTCGGATCTGAAAGGGACATGTGGCCCTCATGGGCACCCCATGAACCAGGTGGGGCCTGGGGTGCTGGGCAGAGGAGTTTCCACCTGTGGATCTGGGGGAGCCCCCTGCAGCTCTGGCCAGAAGGCACAGCAGTGGTGTGCTTGGGTCCTGCTGTGCTTTTCCCCGAGGCTTTATTTACCTTGGCACGTCCAAGTGGCCTCTTGGGAAGGCTCTGAACCTGTCCCCACTGATGAAGAGGACTGTGCTGGGCAGTCAGCTGAGCCCTCTTCTGTCCCTGGGGGTCTGCTCTTCAAGATGCAGGGCTGCCCTGGGGGCCCTGGAGCCCACCTGTCAGACCTTGTGGTCCCACCCATCCAAAGAGGCCGGACCAAGGGAGTTGTTTGTGAAGGCAAGTTCCTGGGCTGCCTCTTCGATCTGCAGAACATAAACTGGCCAGCAGGGGCAGGGGGCCCGTGTGTCTGTACAGGCATGTGTGTGTGCATGAGTGTCAGACTAGATGTCTGCGCAGAGGCCTTGTGGGAAGGGGTCGCTGGAGCCTGGGGGTGGTCTTTTGTTTGTTTGGTACTGGGGATTGAATCCAGGGTGCTCGATCACTGAGCTACACCCCCTAGCCCATTTTAGTTTTTATTTTGAGACAGGGTCTCACTAAGTTGCTGAGGCTGACCTGGAACTTGGAATCCTCTCTCAGCCTCCCGAGTTGCTAGGATGACAGGCATGTATCACTGTGCCCAGCTGGACTGTATTTTTTAAAAGACCCTAAACAATGTTTGTAGAGCCCTTTTTCAGAGGTCCTGGGCTCCCTCTTGCCCTTACCCACCAGGATTCAGATTCTGTTCTCACAGACCTGTTTTCCACACACTCAGGAACAACCCTCCAGGACCTCGGGTCTCATGACACACACCTCAGGTCTTAAAGGACAGTTGCTTTTATTGGGTCTACTGTGTGCTGTGTCCAGCACTATCCCCCTGGCAACCCCAACTGCTTGGATCAGGAGAGGTTGGGCCTTGTGCATGTAGACCAGCTGGTCTTCCTTGATCCCCAGGAGCCCTGAAGGGTCACAGAGGCCGCAGGCTGAAGATCAGGGGTACCAGGAAGGCCAGAAAAGCCCGTGACTGGTGGTGGAGGCTGGGGGCCCCTGAGTAACCATACTGTGTCCTACAGGAGCCACCCAGTTGGTCCAGTGGAATGGGTGTCTCCTCTGGAGTTTCATTGTGGTTGCTCACCTGGGGACAGATAGACTAGGCAGCCTGCCTGGCAGAAACGGGCAGGAGAGAAGCAGGAGGGACATAGGTGGCCACCCTGTCCTCACCTTCTCCACTGCCTCAAAGACTCTCAGCAGGTTGTTAGCCAGTGCACCCCTGACCTCTGTCTCTGTCCATTTCCTCCTGAGCAGCTCTGCAATCAGGTCTGGGTACTTGGAGACATCCTCCAGGCCGAGTGGGAGGCTGTGTCCAGGCCAAGAGAACTGGACTCTGCTGTGCCCAAGACACGCGTTCCCTCCCCAGCCCCCTCAGGACACGTCAATGGGATTGTCACAGGTTGAGGTCATAGCCCTTACCTGTTGACACCATCATAGTCCCCACCAAAGCCCACAGCTCCAGCTCCTGCCACTTTTTTGATGTAGTCCAGGTGGTCTGTTGATGGGAAGGACAGGCGTTGGGTCCTCAGCAAGGCCCTGCCTGAGCAGCCTCTGTGGTGGTTCACACCCCACCTACCAGCCACTTGGGACAGGTTGGCTCTGTCAGAGCAGGAGACAAAGTTGCTGTAGAAGTTCACCATCACCAGGCTGCCTGTCTCCTTCTGCTCCAAGGAGAGGTGAGGTTGAGGGTTGCGGAGGTCCCACCAGCAGATAGGCTGGGACTCCCACCACACCCCAGCCCCTCACCACCATCTGGAGCACATCATCTGGCACATTCCGGCCATGCCTACACAGGCTGTAGGCCGAGGAGTGGCTGAAGATGACCGGTGCTGTGGACAGCTGCAGAGCAGCCTTCATGGTGGCCACTGACACATGAGCCAAGTCGATCATGATGCCCAGGCGGTTCATCTCCTTCACCATGTGCTGTGGAAGACAGAGCCAGGCCACTCCCAACTCCCAAAGCCAAGGACAGGGCAGGGCCACTCCCAGCTCCCAAAGCCAAGGACAGGGCAGGGCCACTCCCAGCACCCAAAGCCAAGGACAGACCAGGGCCACCTCATAGCACCAAAGGCCAAGGTATGGGGGTTGGGCCTGGTGTCACTTGACTCTCAACGGCTGGAAGTTGGGGGCCTCAGGATTAGCATTCTGAAGGCCAGTGGGCTCCATGAGCACAGCCCTGACGTAAGCTAGCTGCATTTTATGGATGAGGAAACCAGGGTTTGAGGGTCAGGCACCTGTCCCGGCTGCTCTTCCTGGCCCTCTGCCTTCTCTTCTCAGGGAACTGTGGTCCTTACCCCAACCCCCTCACCTGCCCAAAGACTGACAGCCCTTGGCTCTGAGCCTTATCAGTTCCTCCATCCACCAGCCAGTTGTCAGCCCTGGAGACAGAGAGCAGGTGTCTGAGGAGTGGAGTGGGGGCCAGGCCTACCCATACCTGCCTTGCAGACAAGGCTGGGCCAGGGACTCAGGAGATGAAGGAGACCACAGGTGGTGGAGGTGATGTTGAGCCTACCTCCTGACCACAGCGGCTACAGTGGGGACCCTTACCAGGGTGTGTTGCAGTTGTGGGTGAGGGTCATGTATCGCATGCCAAGGTGGTAGAGCGCCCGCAGGACGCCCAGGCTGCTGTCAATGGAGTGGCCGCCCTCCACTCCAATCAGGCTGGCCACCTTCCCCTCCTGGAAGGCTTGCCGGATGCCTGTGGAGAGCCCAGGGTGGAGGGGCACTGCACTTTGACCCAAGCAGCACCAGCACCTCCTGCTCCTGCTTCCACCAAGCCTGGGTGGAGGCTCAGGGCCAGGCCAGGGCCCCACCTGTACTGCTGGTGACACACTGGAAGACTCCAGGGTACATCTGGCACATGCGGTGGATGACATCCATCTGCTCCAGCGTCCTCTTCACGGCGTCCTTGTCCTGGGTGTCGCAAGGTACATACGCAGACCAGAACTAGAGGGACATGGGCAGGAGTTGGTGGTACCAGGCCTCAGACATCTGGTTCCCCATCCCTCCTGGAAGCTGCAAGAGCCCACAGGACCCAGGGGGCCACACCACCACCAGCAAGGCCATGCCTCAGCCAGGCCCCCAGGGACGGGGGTGCTGCCAGCATGGGGCAAGTGTGGGTTGGGGCAGGGTGTACCTGGCCCCCCACAAAGCCAGCCTTCAGCTTGGGAATGTTGGTGTGGGTGTCAGCCAGTGTGGTCAGGTTGGCCCTCTTGTCCAGCAGCTGATTGTTGAACAGCTTCAGCAGCTGCCAGGGCAGATCATTGTGCCTGGGGAGCCAAGAAGGAGCCCAGTGGTCAGAGTGGCCAGTGGAGCTGGGGCTTCTGATTCCTTGGCCACAAGCTGTCCACTCTCCTTCCTGCTTCCCAGATTCAGGACTAGAGCTAGGCCATGGAGGAAAGGTATTACCTGTTACCTGAACATACCTGCACACAGGTGAGCTTCCAGCTGGGCCCACCCCTAAGCCAGGGAGTAGCTGGGCAGGTCCCTACTTCCAAGAGGGGAAGAGGGGTGCCACTCTGCCTCCAAGTCTCTGGGGAGTGGGGTACCAGCTGGGTCGCCTGGATGAGGCTCTGTTTTCAGTCGAAGATTAAACGTGCCCCTTGCAGGAGGGAGTTGGGGATATGGGGTGTAGCCTGGCCCCATCCTCCCAGGGAGCAGGGCATCGAGTGCAGGATTTGGGGACTGTAGGGCCCCTCTGCTGACTCTCTCCCTAGGGAAGAGTCCTGTGCTAATTTCCGCAGATCCTCCTGTGCCTCCTAAGATTCTCCCAGGAGCAGTGGGGCAGGAGCCTTTGGGGAGGGTTTGTCAGGAGCTGGCATCTGGGGAATTCTGCCAGGGTCCATATCTGGTTGCCCAGCAACACCAGAGCTGAGTTCTGGACCCTGACCCCAGCAGAGGCTGGGAGCAGCCTGGAGTCCCTTGAGCCGGAGTCCCTGCGCTTAGCTAGTTTGTTGGCACAGACAGCTGAAGAGACACCATGGAGCCCCAGCCGTGCCAGCATTGTCTGGGCCCTGGGGACGTGTGGCCTGGGGCTTCAGGCTCCACTTCCCCTTCCCCAGGACTGCCCCCATGTCTACTTCCAGCTCCCACCCCTCTGTATCTCAGTGTGCTGGGCGGCCTCATGGGGATATTTTGGTGTCATCCTCAGAGCAAAGCCTGGTGCAAGTGAGTGGCCATTAATACAGGCATGTGGACACTTTGAGGAAGGCAACCTTAGGGGGGTCTCTCCGTGTGGACATCACGGAGCACCCCTACACAAACCAAGATGCCTACCACCTCACAGGGACTGCCGTCCCGCTGTCCCTCGAGGTCGTGGTGCTCCACCGCCACAGTCACGCCTGAGGATTGACTCTCACCACAGGGTCTCAGGTTGTGTTACCCCTCTGTGTTCCCCGCCCAGGTGCACCCCTGGGAAGGAGCTGTCCCCAAGCAGGAGGACAGTGTAGCTCTCCTGGGACATGCGTGTGGAAGTCACTCCCAGGGAAGGTCCGGGAGGGTCTCCTCTGGGCCCCTTAGAAGATACCTGTCACAGGTGGGATTTCTAATCGTGGGATTTGATGAGCATGGGAGGGACGGGGTGGGGATCCGACTGTCTCTGTGGTGCTAGGCACTGAGTGATCTGGACACATTTGCCAAGTGAAGGTGGGTAAGGAGGGCAAGGGTGGGCTGGGGGTGCGCAGCCTCCTGAGCTCTCCCAGTGGGAATGAGCCTTGCCTGAGGGGGTACACAGCCTGCCCAGGACATCTGTCCCAGCCTGGGTGCAGGGGTGGAGGCCTCTAGGGGCCCTCTGAGGCTCTCTGCACCCTCTGCAGGGCGCACACAGGATGGGAGAGTGGGGCCCCAGCTCCAGGAGGAGGCCACTTCTGCCTGTGGCAGGTCTAGCTGCAGTTCCTGTGGTCAGATCCACCCTGCTTATCTATGGGTCCTGGGTGGGGTCCCAAGCAGAAAGACCACCCAGCACACAGCAGGACAGACTGCTGGTGGCCCTTCCTGTCCCTTCCCTTTGTCTTGAGAAACAACACCCCACAATACTACCTGACACATGGCCATTTGAAAAAGAGATACCTCCCCGCCCCTTGAAGCTGTGTGTGACTGAGTTCTGTCCTATGACAGACCCCAAAACTGTCCTTGGCAGGTGGCAGCTTGCTTGCCCCTTGTCCCTCCCTCCTCCTTGCTGGCTTGCATGCTAAAGGGATGGCTGTGCCGGTGCAGCTGTTCTGAACCACGGGCAGCTGTGGGACTTGTGGTCTCACTGAGTCCTGCACAGGGATGCCATGGCAGGACCCTTTGGACTTCTCTGCTGTTGGAACCACTTGTTTGGGTCTCCCAGCGGCAAGTGTAGCTAAGATGGACTGAGTAGGTTTGATTCAGACTCTCAGGCTGGTCATGGCTTCCTCCCTCTTTGGACCCACCTCAGGTCCCCAAGCCCAGCTCCCTGGCATTACTTTCTCTCTCGGGGTCATCTTATCCCTCATGTGGGCTCTGGACAGCCCCCCACACCTGAACTCAGGCCCCCTCTTTCTGCTCAACTGCCCTGTGTCCCCTAAAATGGAGAAACATTCCCTAACTTCCCTGCCCTACAGTGGAGGCCTCAAGAGCCCCCTCCCCACTGGCCTGGGGTGCCCAGGAGGGCCTGGGTCACTTTCTCCCATATAGCAGAGTTCTGGAGACCTGACCCTCTGCACAGGCAGGAGACACGGACGAGCTGGAGCCAGAGGACAGGGCAGAACGTGGGGAAGGAATAGCTTGCCCCACGGCCGCTGCACTCCTTGCTGGGTGGCCTCTGCTCCCTGAAGCAGCAGGAGGCGTCTGGCTTCCCCTCTCTTCCCACAGCGCTCTGTCTCCAGTGAGAACGGGTGCCTCGGGGCAGCAGCCACTGCAGCATTCAGGAAGCACCAGCCATGCAGGACGTGCCCCAGGGACCGCAGAGTCCTTGCTCTCAGTAACTAAGCTGGGGTGTGGGGAGAGGCACCTCCACAGGTGAGGGAGGGCCAGTCGACCAGAGCCTGGCTGCAGGGCAGGGAAAGCAGGAAGCACGGCTGCAGCATCCAGGAGGGTGGGTGGCGGCAGAGGACCAGGGCCTGGGGGCCTCGGGGCCCCAGAAGTCTGGAGGGCAGGTTGTTGGAGGCACCCGTGGTGACCCAGTGTGGGAGAAGGTGGTAGTCAGAAGGGAACCTCATCCTTGGAGACAGGAGAGAGGCCCTAAGCAGCCAGCCGAGGCTGGAGGTCAGCAGGAGTCAGCAGGACACACGGCAGTAGAGGGGCACCTGTGACCCATGAGGGTGTGAAAGAGGCACTGGCGTCTGGTAGTGGCTGGGAGGGGGCCAGACACCACCCTCGCCCACAGCTTTCGGGGCAGCCAAGGCCCAAAGATGGAGTCAGGGCTGCAGGGTTCCCCAGCACCGGCTCTGAGTCCTCGGAGCCCCAGGCGCTGGGGGTCTGGCCGCTGCCTCCAGGCCTCCAGGCCTCCAGGCTTTCCTCTGCTGAGGCCCTTGGGGCTCTGGGAGGCTCCACAGAAAAGTTTGGACCAGCGAAGTGTGAGGCCGTGCTACAGAGAAACCAAGCCAACCGCTGAGCGCGAGCCCGCTGAGGAGTCACTCACCCATCGATGACAGGCGTGTCCTGCATGATTCTCTCCGCCTGGTCCCGGAACAAGTCTGCAGCACAGACGGCCACCATGGGCCAGAGCCACCAGCTGGTCCACATTGCAAGGCCCCAGGGGTCGGCTGCCTTGGTGGCTTTGTCCTGGCCTGGCAGGCCTGTGTAAACTGAGGACAAGCTTCTGCTCTACCTGCCAGGAGGGAGCATAGAGGCCTTTGCTCCAGGTGATTATGGCCCCAGGCTCACCTTTACAGCCTCCCATGTTCAATGAGTAACCAGCGCCTACCCTTCGAGGGGGGTAGAGTAGATGGTTGGAGACCCAAGACTGGCACCGCTGTCCTGGTGAGGCAGAGGTGTGGAAAGCCTGGACTAAAACTCAGACAAGAGGACCCAGGCTGGGGGCCAGCACGGTGTAAGGAACAGCAGCCCACCTGGTGGCTTGCTGGCACCTCTGCCCCGGTGGCCTCAGACCCTCACATGGACCTGCCCAAGCCATAGACAGGTCAGAGGCAGGGTCCTCTGGTTCCCCGTCCCACCCCAGGCAGTGCGAGTGCCTCTCCCTTCTTGAACTGCCTCTGAAAAGGGAGGCCACTCTTAGCCTTGGCTCTCCCCAGTAGCTCCTTTGCGGGAGCAGGTGCCTGTCTCTGAGCTTGTTCTCTCCTGTTAACGCGCTTCGAGCAGTTGCTCAGGGCACTGGGCCAGGTGGCAGCTGTCAGCTCCTCCTTTCTGCTCTTTCCTCCCTCCATCTGCCCCTTGCACTCCTGGGTATTGGAGGGATTTTCAGTGCTTAGCCCCCCAGCCCCTCTGTGCCTTGGCCAGGACACCCTGGGTGCCAGGATCTGTGTGACCTTAACAAGACACTACGCAGAAAATACCCCACCATACTGGACATGGTGGCACACCTCTGCAAGCTCAGCTACTTGGGAGGCTAAAGCAGGAGGATTATAAATTTGAGGCCAGCCTGGGCAACGTAACAAGATCCTGTCTCACAATTTTAAAAAAGGGTTGAAGTATAGCTCAGTGGTAGATCCCCTGTATTAAATATCCAGTATCAAACTGAAAAAGAAAAAGAATACCCCCACAGATGAACACCTCTTGGTCTCTAAGAGGTTGCAGAGGCTGGAGCTTGTGACCAAACTAGTGCAGGGTCAGCTTGTGTCAGAGTCTCTGGGCACCAAACACAGCCCAACAGTAAGCCCAGGCACCTGAGTCCACTCAGATGGAGCCTGGGTTCCACAAGCTAAGAGGGTGCGTCCGGCCCTCGTGGGCACCTGCTGCCCCAGCACACCCCTCCTTCCAGAGTCTAACGTCCACTCGAGTGTGGCCTCCCTGCCCTCTCCTGGACAGGAGGGTGGGACACCCTCCCGCCCAGACAGCCTGTGGTAGCTGATGTGGGGTTGGTTTGATGTTTCGAGGCAGCTCCACGTGTGGGCTGGAGCCCTGGTCACCGCGGGCCATCTTGACCACAGGCACACCTCTCTGAAGTCCATCTTCTCTGATGCCTTCTGCAGTTCCCAACCTGGGCCCTGTCCTTGTGTTTCGGGGCTTTCTGTGGTTTGCTTGGTGGCACAGGATGTGCTAGGAGAGGGCTCCGCCGCTGAGCCAGGCCCCAGCACTCTGATCTGCATCTTGACACAGTTCCTGCTAAGCTGCCCAAGCTGTCCTGGAACTTGCGAGCCTCCCACCTTGGCCTCCCAGTTGGCCACTGTGCTCGGCTGGCTTTGCTCTAGGGCGGGTGGCAGCGTCCTGTTTCTTTCCTGTGTGCGGATCCTCGCCCAAGTTGCGCGCGCACTTCAGGCCTCTGCTCCTGAGGCTGCCCTGCCAGCCTCCAGGCCTGGCTGTGCTACGCCCTCGGGGCCAGTGCTCCCTCCCCTGGGCAGAAGGTCTGTGGTGACATTGGCAGAACGCCCCTGGTGGCTCCAGAGTCACATTCAGCCCGGTGCTTCCCACCCACAGAACCTCGCGCCTGCATCCAGTGTTCCCGGGAAGATGGCTTCTTGCGTGCTTCATTTTCTCTTGAGGTTCTTATTCCGACTTGTGCCTCCCTGTGCTTTCCTGGGTAGTTGCCCTGGCGATGCTGTAGCTGGTCTGGCTCCCGAGGGCTGAGCCTGTGCCCGGCAGCAGGGCTTCCTGGGCAAGCTGGGGGCCTAGGCGCCTGGGGGGTTCTCTCTGTCCTTGGTCCCTCCCCGGGTCAGCCAAGCCGTTTGTCCTTTTAGACCTGTCCACACTCGATCCTGACTTTCATTCTGAAGGACCTGGAAGAGGGGCCCCAGGGAACTTCCTTCGCCACTGTGCCCAGCACCCTCCTGCCATGTGTGTGGGGAGAGGTCTGGTGAACCGGTGCTTTTGTCATTTAGAAGCCCAGGCCTCAGGGAGCCACCAGGGGCAGGAAGGGAAGTGGGGAGAATACAGCGGGACTCGCCCAGCCCCACCTACAGCCGAACAGGCCACCCCCAGTACCAGGCCCCCTGATCTGCGTCCGCACCCTTTGAAGGACATGGAAACCCCCCCGGGGAGGAAGAGGTGATGGACTCTGACCTGCTTGCAGTTTTCCTGATCTATAGCCGCTCCCCTGACTGCCGCAGTCTCCTCCAGCTGTGACCAACACATTTCCTGCCAGGACCCAGTCCTCCGTCCTCCAACCCCTTACTGTGGCCTCCCTGCCTCCCTGAGGTCTGCCTCCCTTCTTTTCTTTTTGTGTCTTCCATGTGCTCTCACGCTCCATATGCGAGTTCAGTTTTGCTTGAGTTGTGAGATCTTTCACCCTGGTGGCTGCTTCTTTGTGATGCTTCATTGGTTCAGCAGCCCAGAGAAAAAACAGGACTCGTGAGGAGACCCTTGGGACGCGCCCTGGGCTGCTGCTTCCTGGTCACCTCCACGGCCCTGCACAGTGGCCTCGCGGGCACTTTCCTCACTGCCAGCTCTGTCCCGGTTTTGCGGGAAGTGCAGTTCAGGGTTGTAAACCACTTTCACCCTCAAAGGTTCCAAAGTCCTGGCTTGAGCGCCCGGTGGCTCCGGCCAGGCCAGTCACAGAAGGTCCTCCTCCTGCAGTCCAGCTCCCCGTCCCCACTGGCCCGTGGCACCACTGGTTTGATGTTGCTTTTCATTGGTCAGCAGGCTCTCCTGCAGTCAGGGGCGCCGTCTGGGTTTCTCCTGCCCACTCTTCTGCCCTGCCTCTGGCACCGCCCTTGCCCTGGTGCCCACGGGCTGGGCTTGTCCTCGGCTCTCCTGCTCTGCTCCCTGCCCTCCTTCCGTGCACTGGGGACTTCCTCCCTTGCCTGGCTGGCCCGTGGCTCCTCCTGCCTTGGCCCTGTCCCTGACTGGGCTCCTTGCTTCTGTGCACTCCTGTCCCTTCTGCTGGCCCCGGTGCCATGCTGGTGCAGTCTTGTGCATCGCCAGGTCCTCTGTTGACTTGGGCCCTTCCTCCTGCTCATGCTGAGGCCTGGGAACGAGTCCTGGGGTGTGGCTGTCTGGTCCCCTGGCAGAGGGTCCTTAGGAGGGCTGCTGGGAGAGACATGTGCACTCAGAGGCAGGCTTCAGGGCCAGGCAGCCCGGGGTTCAATTCCAAAGATGCTCGAGGCGGGCCTCAGCCTTGGGGCCCCCGTGGAGAGGTGGAATAGCAGCCCCTGCACCCCCTGGGGTGCAGGCAAGATGACCCTAGAAAACACCTCCATGTTGTGAGAAGGCCCTGGCTGCACAGAGACCACCAGACTTGAGCCCCACCTGGGATGTTCCAGCAAGGCCGCACAGAGGCCCCTAGGCCAGCCAGCCCAGCTGGGTCCTGGTGATGAGAGATGACTGCCTGTCGGCCACCACACCTGGAGATGGGTCGCTCAGGGACGGAGAATGGTGCTCTGTTTCCCCAGACCAGTGACGTGAGCTTTCTTGACTGTAAGATGGGGTGAGGAACCCCAACCTCACAGGGCTAGTGTGAGACAGAGGCAGCCACACATCCGCCTTTGGGGTGCCCCTCCCTTCTGCCCCCCCATTGTGTCCCACAGCCCTGCCTTGCCCGGAAGAGACATGTTTGTCTGTGTAGCCTCCCTGGACGCTCCTGCTCCACCAGTCCTTGGCCAGCATGAAGGAGGCCGATGTAAACACTGCCTTAACGTGTCCCTGGGAGGATGGGCCCTTTCGCACAGGGGATCGGCCCGTGAGGCCCGACTCCCAGCCTCTGCCTTCCTGCCTCTGGTCACGCATTCTTTGCCTTGGCTCTGCCAGCCATGTTGGAGCTGAACCAGAGCACAGTACTAATTGAAAAGCCGGCCTTAACCTGCCATGCTGGGGAGTCCCAGCAGGCCCACAGAGGCTGCCAGTGCAGACCTGCAGTGGACCCTTCCCGGCCCTGCTACCCACGGCCAGGGTTCACCAGTCTCAGCGATCAGACAGAGCTCATCAAGGCCCGCACCACCAAACCCCTGGACCTGGGCCCAGAAGCACCCCCAAAGCTTGACCTGCCACTCAAGCCCCAGTGGGCCAGGCTGAGGAGGACCAGGCCTGGTCACCAGCCAACCACGGGCCCTGATGACACTGCCCAACTGCATAGAGGCCCCAGAATCCTGCACGGGCACGCCACGCAGCACATACTTTGACAGAGGTGTGCACGGGCCAACATGCACCCCACATGCACGCATGTGTGCACAGGCAAACACGGACCTGCCCTTGCCCCACACACTCACATGCACACAGACCTGCAGGCAGAAGGCTTGGGCCCTCGACGTGCACAGACGTGTGCACAGAGGAGCAGTGACCCAGCACAGCACATCCGCCCAAAGGCTTGGCACCGAGCTCACACGTGGCATCGGGCTGTGAACAGCCATGTCAGCTGACCACACGTGGACACTGGCGCCCCAGAGTCCCCAAGGAGCATCCAGGAAGGAGTGTGGGGAGCGGTGGCCCCTCCCTCTGTCTCTCCCCTGGGAGCGCCCGGTGGCTCCCAGCTGCAGCCGACCTTCCTCCTGGTTGCAGCCAGGCCGACGTCTGCGCTGGGGACCCTCCATCACGGCAGCACTGCCCCAAGGCCTGGCTCCCGGCACCGACGGCCACGCCCGGGTAGGCGGCCACCCTGTGGCATGCCTCCTGGGTCGTCTTCTCCACCCTGCCCACGCCCCTCAGGACCTCCCCCGACCCACTCTGATGAGGTGCGCCCCCGCCTGGCAGCCCCGCCCTCCCCACCCCTACTCCAGACAAGACGCCAGACCCGCTTCCCTCCCGGTCTGAGAGGTCCCCAGCCTGTCCTCCCCTCGTGTCTCCCTCGGGGCACTCACTTCTGTACCTCCTTATAGCCTGGCCCATGCCCAGCTCACCAGAGAGGGGGGTTGAGAGCGGCTTTGGTCCCTGTGGCCAGAGCTGTCTGCACCCCAGGCCCAGGGAGCTCACTCTCCTCCTCCCAGCTTCTCCAGCAGTGAAGGGACACCTCCTCAGAGGAGAAACTCTGGTGCCGTCGCAGTGCGCAGGAGCAGCGCCAGGCTAATGCACACATGTCAGCTGCCTCTCATCTCCGAGACGTGAGAGCCACTGAAGGCTGTGCCAGGGTTTCTGGGGATTGCTCTGTCCCAGGGCAGGAGGAGACTGTGTAGTGACACTCCTTCCAGGTCCCAGGCCATACCCTGGGGTCTCTGTCTCAGCAGGCCCGTGGTATCGGGGCAGGGGGGCACTGAGTGGGCAGGTGGGGGGAAGGGGTCAGGCCTGGGGGCCCACCTGTGTCCCTCTGCTGAACCCAGAGCACCCTCAGGTGGCCTGGGGATTCTGACCCGCGTTTCTCTCCATCTGCTGATCCCTGTCTGCCTCCTCGCTCCCTGGGGCCGGAGCGCCTGTGCTTGGAGTTGGGGACACCCTCTTGCCTACTGGAGATGGGCCAGCTCTGATTGACCCAAGGGATGGGAGCCTGGTCCCTTTATCGGAAGCGGGGAGGGTTGGTCTCTCCCCATTCCCAGCTACAGGAGGTTCAACAGCAATCTTGGATTGGAATGTCCTCTGGCAGAACCACAGGACTTTCGAAATCGAGGGAGGGTCTGCGGCTCGGGCTGAGCTGGAGGTTGGGCTTCTCTCCAGTGGCTCTGCCGTTCTGAGGTTGCTGGGGGATGGTATTGCGGTGGGCTCCAGTGGCTGGAGGCCAGTCCAGGCCCATAGCTCTTGCTGGGTTCATCCCCAAGCAGCCCGGGGTGGGGCACCTTGGGAACACACAGCCCCACCCCTAGCCAGGCTGCCTGACTCCATGTGGGTGGCTCCCTCCTGCAGCTGGAGAGGCCTTCTCCCTAAACCGGATGCCATGAGGACTTCAGACCCCGGGGCTCAGAGGGGCCGGGCAAGGACCCTCCGCACCCCAGAGTTCCAGAAGTCCCGGAGTGAGAAGGGCACAGACAGAGACAGCACACAGCCGCTCTTGCTTGGGAGGGAGCTAACTCACTCCAGTCACCCTGAGCAGTGGCCCTGAGGGTAAGAACCCAGCAGATCCTGCTCCTGTAGCCCAGAGCCTCTGGCCTGGCAGAGACGAGGAAAGCTTGGGGCCACACCAGGAGAGCCACCTGGCCCCATGCTTGGTAGTGGCTCTGGGGTTCCCAAATCCATCCTGGAAACCTCAGTTCATCAGGGATTATTGGGTAAAATCCCCCAGGATCCCCCCCGCCCCACTTGGAGATGGCCTCCAAGCAGGGTCAGGAGGGAGGAGGGAGGTGCTGGGCGAGGCCTCTCCCCTCCTGCACCCCGGAGAGCAAACCCCAGAGAGCCTCTGGTGCCTCTGCCAGAAGACAGTATGGTGTCTGCTGCACACAGCTTGGGGACCCCCAGTCCCTCCTGCAGTGCGGCCCCAGGAGACCCGCCACCACCTGAGTGGCTGCACACATGGAAGCCAAGCTCAGCGGAGTGCTCTGCTGCCGCCATCTTGAGACCTGGCTTATCTTTGACGTGTTTTGTAAGTGACATCTGATGGGGCAAAGGAACATGGTGGACACAGCGAGACTCATGCGAATGTCCACAGGGTGTGTGGCAAGCGCCTCCTGCGTGTGGCAGTGCAGACAAGCGACTTTCCTGCTGCCGATGGATGGCCTGAGCCTCCCAGGTGCACAGCCTGCCTCTCTAAGCTCATGCGAGGCCGTGCGCTCACGTTCCCTCAGCGTCCTGTGCTGGTAGGGCTGTGAGGTGGGGACGTCTTCCCCTGAAGGTGTAGGGAGCACAGGCCTGGAGGGGCTAGGAGGGCCCCCACCCCACGTCCTTGCCTTCCCTCCTGCTCCCTGGCCCTCCGGCACTGCCCAGCACGGCTCAACTTCAGTAGTATAGGAGAATGTCCAAAATCCTGAGTGCTCCTTGACCTTTTGTGAGGAGCAACTGACCCTGGAGGGACCTCTGGGCCTTGGACTCCACTCTAGGGACTCAGCTCCAGCCCCGCTTCCTGTGGTTGTCACCTTGGCTCCTCCACCCTGCCCGCCGGCACTCCAGGCAATCAGTGCCTTCCTGCTGGCCCTGGCCTGTACAGTCCTCTACCATCCTGACTGACAGGACTTTGAGTCTTGATCGCAGGCCTCCGATGGCTTCTGCCAGCCTCCTGGGATTGCAGCACAGGGTCCCTGTTTCAGGTACGTCTAGTGGGACTGCACCCTCAGCATCAGCACCACGTTGGGTTTCCACTGCCCGGGTATCGATGGCCTGGAGCCTGAGGACTGTCTGCTGCTCAAGAGGTGCCCCCCAGCTCTGGGCTCATCCGCACCAGTCTTGCCACGAGCCCTCCCAGCCTCCTCGGCAGGCAGTGCTGGTCCTTCCCTGCAAGCTCTACTCTGCCCCTGCCCTGAAACCTTCCTGTGGCCCAGGCCATACTCAGGCCCCAGCCCCAAAGGTGGTCCCAGGACTTTGCAGCTGGGGTTTCAGTCTTCTCAGCCCTGACCTGGACCCAGCTTCTCCTGCCCACCCACTCTGGCTGTCTGGGTGAGCATGCCTGTCTCAGGGCTCTGAGGCTCATCTCTACCTTCACGACACCCCCATTCACCTGAATCCCCCCAGATTCTTCCCCAAAGTCCCTCCTAGATCCAGCTGCCTCCCGGGCACCGCCAGGTGGAGGCTGGCAGCATTGTAGACTCAGTCTATGCAAACTGGGAGCCTCCCTCACCCAAAGCCTGCTCTGCCGCTGTGGCCCCCACGCCCTCTGGAAGCTCCACAAAGGCTTGGCGACCCCTGACTCCTCCCCTGTCACTCCTTGTGACAGTTAATTTTCTGTGCCAGCGTTACGGGGCCCCGTGTGCCAGGAAGCTGGTCACACGGGGCTCTGAGTGTGTCTGGGGTCATCTCTGCGCTGACTGAAGCAGATCTGCCTGACCTGGGTGGTGCGTCCGGTCCAGGAAGGCAGCGGGAGAGGACCGGCCCCCCTGCCCGCCCGCTCCCCTGGGGCCTGGCCTCTAGCCAGGACTGAGCTGGAGCCACGCCACCAGGCCTCCTGGCCTCCAGCCTGCTCCTAGGCCTCTGTGGCCACGCGCACAGATTCCTCACAGTGAGCCTCCCCACGAGTCAGCCTGGTGGTCTGGCGGGAGAGCCCGACCGCCACGTTTCCCCTCGTCTGCTCTCGGCTCCTGGCAGCCCGGCACTCATGCACTCCCCTGCCCGCTCCCGGGGCAGACGGCTCACTGTGCTCCTGCCCCTGAGGACAGGCCCACAGCTTCCGGGTCCCACGTGTGCATCCAGTGGTGCCAGCGCCACGGGAGGCCTGGGTTGTGAAGGAAGGGGGTGCTGCCGAGGCCAGCCTGGTGCTCAGGGCGCCCACAGCTGCCCTGGGTGGGCACAGCTGGCTTCAAGGGCAGGTGGTTGGTGAGAGGGGAGCTGGGTGGCTGGTCCCCAGGGCTGGCCTGTCTCTTGGCTCTGGCGGTCCCACCCTCAGCTATGGGACCAAGCTGCTGAGGTGGACGCTGGGTGTTCCCATCACATGGACTTGGCTTGTCCAGCCTGTCTCAACCCAGCACCAGAATGTCTGTGGAGGACAGGGCGCATGCCCCAGGCCCAGTGGGCCCAGGTGACTCCGAGGCCAACTGGGTCAAGGTCATTGTGGAGGAGGGGCCTCGTACCGCTCCCCAGGGCCTGGCCATCTCCCCTGGCATCAGCTGCTGCTCCATCAGCAGATTCCTCTCTAGAGACAGGCTCTGGTCACAGGCTTCAAGGTGATGCGGCCTGCCCTCCCCCTCCACGCCCAGGAGCACAGGCAGGACCTGACTGGGCAGGAGCAGGGCAGTGGAGGACCTCTTGCTGTGGGGGTGGTCAACCCTGGGCACTCTAGTGTTTTTTTTGTTGTTTTTTGGAGCTGGGGGTTGAACCCAGGGGGCACTTAACCCCTGAGCCACACCCCAGCCCTGTTTATTTTTTATTTTGAGACAGAGTCTCGCTGAGTTGCTCAGGGCCTGGCTAAGTTGCTGAGGCTGACCTGGGACCCGCCACCCTCCTGCCTCGGCCTCCGGAGCTGCTGACTACAGGTGTGGCCACTGCACCCTGCTAGGCACTCTAGTTTGAAGAAGACACACTTGTGAAAACACTCAGGACTCGTCAGGCCTCAGTGTCCTATCTGTGAAAAGGGCAGAGAACCCAGAGCTCAGCCTGAGGTGGCGGATGCTCAGGACCAGGACAGGCACCTGAACTCGGCCAGGGGCTGGTCTCTGACTCAGGAGGCAGGAACCCAGACAGGCCCTGCGGCTGCATCCTGCATCCTGGGCCTCCCCGTTCTCCTGGCTGCAGTGGCTGCTGTGGCTGCTGCCCTCTGGTGGACGGTGCAGACAAGACACCCTAAGGGGCTAGTCAGTGCCTCGCTTTCCTGCCAGGTGTAGCCCTGGGCGGTTCCTGAGAAGCCGCTCCTCCTTCCTCGTGGTGGGCTGCCCATGGCTTGCACTCTGACCACTGCTTGCTCCCCAGGAGCGAGGTCAGTCTTCCTGGCTCTTCGGCTGAGTCTCAGATGGCCCATGCTGAGCTCAGGGCACACGGGCAGGGTCCCAGAGTGTGCTTTGGCCCCTGTCTCTGCTCCCATGTCTGTGAGAGGGAAGGGGTCCCAGGGTGGAGCCCTCAGCCCTCGGGGGCCTCCCTCTGCCCTGACTCCCACCAAGCCTCAAGATGGCCTCTCAGCTGGGCCCCTCTGCCAGGTGGGTGGTGCACACTTGTAATTCCAGTGCCCAGGAGGCTGAGGCAGGAGGATTCAAGTTCATGGCCAGCCTATTCAACAGTGAGACCCTGTCTCAAAAGTAAAACCAAAACAAAAAAGAAGGCCCGGCTGCCCCAGCTTCCCCTGACCAGCAGTCTGCACAGTCCCGGCTCGCCTGCACCCAGGGTGCTCCCGCCCTCAGTCCTCCACCCTAAGTGCGGGACTGACGCTGGCCTGGACCTTCGGGATGGGGTAAAAGCCCTTCTGTAGGCAGGAGACCGAGGCCCAGAGGGCACCCTGCACATCAGGGGGCTGCCCAGGACACTGACCTCACCTCCGGGTTGGACGCCACCTGGCCACGATCCACCAGATGGGGAAAGTCGTGGGTCTCCTCGCACCCCTGTGCGAAGCTCCGGCCCAGCAGCCCAGCCCCTGGCCAGGCTCCCTCTCGCGAATGCTCTGTGACAACGTGACCCCCGCTGCCCTTCCACTGCGCTCGCGGCCCTGGGGCTGTCAAGGCGGCTTCCCTGTAAGTGGCAGTGCAGTGGAGTCACGCCCGCAGGAGGGAAGGTCC
This sequence comes from Sciurus carolinensis, assembly GCF_902686445.1. Taxonomy (NCBI): domain Eukaryota; kingdom Metazoa; phylum Chordata; class Mammalia; order Rodentia; family Sciuridae; genus Sciurus; species Sciurus carolinensis. Next base: position 398,141 of record NC_062228.1, read on the forward strand.
GACGGCAAGCGGAAAAGAAACTTGGGCACCTGGCAAAACAAAGCCTTAAGACATTGTTTAACTCAAGATAACAGTGGAGACACTCGTCACCAGAGGTAGCACAGAAACAAGCTGAAGCCTGTGTTCTTTCTGGGTAATTTTTAACTGTGTCAAAATGAAGTCCTGACCAGACGTGGGAGGCAGAGGCCCAGGACTGGACAGAGGCTCCCGAAGGCCTGGCTGCCTCCGGCACGGAGCTTGCACTGGCGGGATCCTTGGCTCCAAAGGCCGGCTCCCACCAAGGGGAGGAGCGAGACGTGCCTCCTGGGCAGGTGCAGAGGGTGCTCCCTAAGGGTCAGCACTGCGCTGAGGTAGGCTGCCTGGGGGTAGGCTGGGCTCGTGGGAATAGAGCCCGACTGGACTGCTGCTCTTTTTCCCCTTCACAAGGGAGTTCCTTGATTTTACTGAGCGGGAGGCAGACACAGGAGAGAAAATTCCAGAACAGTTGGGTAAATATGAAGCCTGGGCCCTTGTCCAGCCTCCAGGAAGGTTGAGTTCTGAAGGCCTAGAATGACTTCATGAGAGCCAGACGTGGTGGTGAAGGACTGTAATCCTAGCAGCTGGGGAGGCTGAGGCAGGAGGATGGCAAATTCAAAGCCAGCCTCAGCAACTTAGCGAGACCTCCATCTCAAAATATGAAAAAATGGCTGGGGATGTGATTCATTGGTGAGAGCCCCTAGATTCAATCCTCAGTACCAAAATGAAAAAAAAAAAGACTGTGAAAAGTGAGGAAAGAACATTCCAGAACGTTCTAGACAGAGAAGACAGCAGAGATGTGAGAGGGAGGCTAGAAACTGCAGGTCTGGAGCCTAAGGACGAGGCGACAAGACAGCCTCAGGAGCGAACCACACAGCTCTCCTGCCTCCTGGGGTCCCCAGTGTCCCTTCCTGCCTCCCATGCCCAGTGCCTGCTGTGCCCTGCTGGACCTGGGCCCCCAGGGACGGCTGCCCCTTCAGACAGCGTTGCCCTGGGCAGCAGCACCCTCAGGCCCCACGCAGCCCTCAGGTGTCCCCGTCCACTCGCCCAGCCTCCCCATGCAGGCTGCCTGGCCTGGGCCAGCTCTCTTCCCCAGACCTCGAGCTGCACCGGCCCCACCCCGACACCTGCCTCTCCTCCCAGGCAAGGGACTGTGGCAGGGAGGGCAGGAGAGAGGCAGGGGCAGGAAGCAGGGGTTGTGGGTGCGGGCCCTGGAGGCCTTCCTCTCAGCGTCCTGCCCTCTGGCCCTGACCGCTGGTCCCCTCGCAGAGTTGCATGGTGCCAATGTGCCCCACCCCACCTAGGCACTGGGCCCAGGGGCAGCCGGACTGTGCAACCACCATGTCTGGTCTTGGAGATGGCACAGCAGCCGGACTGTGCAACCACCATGTCTGGTCTTGGAGATGGCACAGCAGCCGGACTGTGCAACCACCATGTCTGGTCTTGGAGATGGCACAGCAGCCGGACTGTGCAACCACCATGTCTGGTCTTGGAGATGGCACAGCAGCCGGACTGTGCAACCACCATGTCTGGTCTTGGAGATGGCACAGCAGCCGGACTGTGCAACCACCATGTCTGGTCTTGGAGATGGCACAGCAGCCGGACTGTGCAACCACCATGTCTGGTCTTGGAGATGGCACACCATTCTTTTTATTACTTATTTTAGTTGTGAAAACATACATACCAAAAAGTATGCAGGGCACCTGTGAATCTGTACAGAAACTTGTACACAAATGTTCATAGCAGCACTTCCTGTTGTTGCCCCCGGCGGGAACAGACTGGGGCATAGCCCTGGCTTCTGGCACCCAGCATCTCAAAACGAGAGAGGGAAGCAGCACCCTGGGTGTGTGGCGGCTGGATTGTGAGGGAAAGGCGCCCCCACGGACGCTGTCCCCTCTCACCCACCACATCCCCACTGCTCCCGGGGGAGAAGGCTCCCGCCTGCACTTCTGCTGGGGGCCTGAGGGGCAGTCACCTCTCACAGCAGGCCAGCGCAGCCCCTGCCCGCCCCAGACACCGCTCCTGAGCAAGGGCAGATGCTCAGATGCCCCCCAGCGGAGAGCCCAGGACGCAGGGCAGCCTGGCTGGGGCGCGAGCTAGGGAATTCCTCTGGAGCCGCTAAAGCCACAGGCTCCCTCCAACTCCCCCTTTCCCAGGCCCCCACAGGCCCCCCGGAGGCAGGGGCCCCCCACCACTGCGTCTCACTACCCCCCGCGGGCCCCTCCCGGAGGCCCTGCTCCTCCCAGCCCTTCCTCTGGGAGGGGCGGGCCTGGCCCCTCGGGCTCACAGTGCTTGCCTGGCCACCGGACTCAGGAGGTTCCTCGGAGGGCAGCATCCCTCCCAGGGGCCTTGCTGCCACTCAACTCTGGGCCGCTGGGACTGGCCGGAGTGGTCCAGAGAAGCCGCTGTGACTGCTGTGCCTCGCTGGGCAGCGGCGTCAGGAGGGCCCCCCAGCAGGGCTCCGCAGACCTGCAAAGGCAGGGCCACCCTGGGCAGACCCTAAACTGAGGGGCTGCCTCCTTCCCACATCCCCAGTCTCTGTCCCCTCCCAGCTTATGGGGCCAGGGAGGAAAAGATGCTGGTCTACTCTCCATCCCCTCGGCCCTGGGCCACAGGAGGAAGGGGCTCCTCAGCGCTCACGTAGAAGGTCACTCAAGCAGCACGGGGTGGGGGCGCAGCCCAGAGCTGGCCCTGGGCCCACGACTCGTCCGGCAAGCGTAGGCACCTCAGCACCTGCCTGTGTGGCCTCACCTCCCGAGGCCGCGCAGCCGGGGTCCTCGCTGCTCAGGGGGCCTGCACGGGCCCTGCAGAGCTGTGGTGACCCGCAGGGGTCCTCTCCACCACTGGAAATGGCCTCAGTGCTCAGAACCTAATCAGATTCTACATGAAAATAAATAAGTAGAGACAATGTGTCCACCTACAACAAAAATTAAATTCTTTTTCTATTTTTGTTTTCTGTAGTTATAGGTGGACACACTCCTTTATTTTACTTGTTCATTTTTATGTAGTGCTGAGGATCAAAGTCAGTGCCTCACACGTGGCGAGGCAAATGCTCCCCCACGGAGCTACAGCCCCCGCCCTACTTTAAGTTTCTGTTCTTCTAGAAAAACTCCCGGTACCGGAACTTCTGTCTTCCGTACTGTGAGTTGCTGTGATAGAGCACCGTGGACAGGCGTCTTTCCACAGTTGGAGAGCTGGAGATGAAGCTGTGGTTCTGGTGAGGGGCTACTTCCTGGTCCACAGGTGGCCACATTCTGGTTGTACCCCCACAGGGTGGACAGTGAGCTCTTGGGTCTCTTCTTAAGAGAACACTAATCCCATTCACGGGCTCCACCCTTGTGACCTCCAGATGCCATTGTGAGGGGGATTAGGATTTCCACACCTGAGTTCCAGGAAGGACACAGACAATCAGTCCACAAAAGATGGCATTGAGCTACATCTCAGCAAAGCCATCACAACAGCAGGGACACCTAACGTCGCTCAGGCTCAGGACAACAAGTGGAGGGTGTGAAACAAGGAAAGGCCGTGGCCTTTGGCATGGGGTGGTGCCTCAGAACTCTACTGGGCAGCCAGGACAGAGTGGACTGCGGCCACTGGGCTCACTGTGCTGGGGAGCACCCAGGGCCCCGGGTCGGGAGGCTGGCACACGTGTCTAGGGAAGAGAGACGGCAGCATGAGGTCCACAGGGCCAGGAGCATGAAGAGGCCAAATGTGCTCCACGAGTCCATCTACCACGCAGTGACCAATTGACACCAGAGTCAACCAGGACCTTCCAAGAGCAACACTTTACCTTCAGGGTTGAGGCAACGGGCTGAGGGGAAACCCAAAACTAGAGCCATCTTACAGCAGCCAAGAAAGAACTGGAAGCAAGGGGTGAGGAATACGAGGAAGAGGAGAGGCTCAGAGAGGCGTTTCCTCACCCTGTGCAACAGGTGTCCTTGGTAGAGGAAAGGTCGCTCCACAGGTGTCGAAAGTTCAACCCCTGTAACAATGCCAGGGGTCCTTGCTTCAGGTACTGTCACAACCCAAGTGTCCCTGGTTGAGACACTCTCACTCCACAGGTGTCCTTGGTTGAGAGACTCTAACTACCAGGTGTCCTTGGTTGAGACACTCTCATTCCCAGGTGTCCTTGGTTGAGACACTCTCACTCCCAGGTGTCCTTGGTTGAGACACTCTCACTCCCAGGTGTCCTTGGTTGAGACACTCTCACTCCCCAGGTGTCCTTGGTTGAGACCCTCTCACACCCAGGTGTCCTTGGTTGAGACCCTCTCACACCCAGGTGTCCTTGGTTGTGACAATCTCACTCCCAGGTGTCCTTGGTTGAGACACTCTCACTCCCAGGTGTCCTTGGTTGAGACACTCTCACTCCCAGTGTCCTTGGTTGAGAACACTCTCAACCCCAGGTGTCCTTGGTTGAGACACTCTCACTCCCAGGTGTCCTTGGTTGAGACCCTCTCACTCCCCAGGTGTCCTTGGTTGAGACCCCTCACTCCCAGGTGTCCTGGTTGAGACACTCTCACTCCCAGGTGTCCTTGGTTAGACCTCTCACCCGCAGGTGTCCTTGGTTGAGACCCTCTCACTCCCAGGTTCCTTGGTTGAGACCCTCTCACTCCCAGGTGTCCTTGTTGAGACACTCTCACCACCCAGGTGTCCTTGGTTGAGACACTCTCACTCCCAGGTGTCCTTGGTTTGAGACACTCTCACTCCAGGTGTCCTCTGGTTGAGACCCTCTCACTACCCAGGTGTCCTTGGTTGAGACACTCTCACTCTCAGGTGTGCCTTGGATGAGATCTGCTCCACATCCCCGGTGTCCTTGATTGAGGACATTTGCTCACTCCCAGGTGTCCTGGTTGAGACACTCTCACTCCCAGGTGTCCCTGGTTGAGACACTCTCACTCCCCAGGTGTCCTTGGTTGAGACACTCTCACTCACAGGTGTCCTTGGTTGAGACACTCTCACTCCCCAGGTGTCCTTGGTTGAGAACCTCTCACACCCAGCTGTCCTTGGTTGAGACCCTCTCACTCCCCAGGTGTCCTTGGTTGAGACCCTCTCACTCACAGGTGTCCTTGGTTGAGACCCTCTCACTCACAAGTGTCCTTGGTTGAGACACTCTCACTCCCAAGGTGTCCTTGGTTGAGACCCTCTCACACCCAGGTGTCCTTGGTTGAGACACTCTCACTCCCAGGTGTCCTTGTTTGAGACACTCTCACTCCCCAGGTGTCCTTGGTTGAGACCCTCTCACACCCAGGTGTCCCTGGTTGAGACACTCTGACACCCAGGTGTCCTTGGTTGAGACACTCTCACTCCCCAGGTGTCCTTGGTTGAGACACTCTCACTCCCAGGTGTCCTTGGTTGACACACTCTCACACCCAGGTGTCCTTGGTTGAGACACTCTCACTCCCCAGGTGTCCTTGGTTGAGACACTCTCACTCCCAGGTGTCCTTGGTTGAGACACTCTCACTACCCAGGTGTCCTTGGTTGAGACACTCTCCTCCCAGGTGTCCTTGGTTGAGACACTCTCACTCCCCAGGTGTCCTTGGTTGAGACACTCTCACACCCAGGTGTCCTTGGTTGAGACACTCTCACTCCCAGGTGTCCTTGGTTGAGACACTCTAACTCCCCAGGTGTCCTTGGTTGAGACCCTCTCACACCCAGGTGTCCCTTGGTTGAGACACTCTCACTACACAGGTGTCCTTGGTAGAGACACTCTCACTCCCAGGTGTCCTTGGTTGGAACACTCTCACATCCCCAGGTGTCCTTGGTTGACACACTCTCACACCCAGGTGTCCTTGTTGAGAACACTCTCACTCCCAGGTGTCCTTGTTTAGAGACACTCTCACTCCCCAGGTGTCCTTGTTGAAGACACTCTCACTCCCAGGTGTCCTTGGTTGAGACCCTCTCACACCCAGGTGTCCTTGGATGAGACACTCTCACTCACAGGTGTCCTTGGTTGAGACACTCTCACTCCCCAGGTGTCCTTGGTTGACACACTCTCACACCCAGGTGTACATGTTTAAGACACTCTCACTCCCCAGGTGTCCCTGGTTGAGACACTCTCACTCCCAGGTGTCCTTGGTTGACACACTCTCACACCCAGGTGTACATGTTTAAGACACTCTCACTCCCCAGGTGTCCCTGGTTGAGACACTCTCACTCCCAGGTGTCCTTGGTTGAGACCCTCTCACACCCAGGTGTACTTGGTTGAGACACTCGCACTCCCCAGGTGTCCTTGGTTGAGACACTCTCACTCACAGGTGTCCTTGGTTGAGACACTCTCACTCCCAGGTGTCCTTGGTTGAGACACTCTCACTCACAGGTGTCCTTGGTTGAGACACTCTCACTCCCCAGGTGTCCTTGGTTGAGACCCTCTCACACCCAGGTGTCCTTGGTTGAGACCCTCTCACTCTCAGGTGTCCTTGGTTGAGATATTGTCACTCCAAGGTGTCCCTGATTGAGACATTGTCACTCCCAGATGTCCCTGGTTGAGACATTCTCACTCCCAGGTGTCCTTGGTTGAGACACTCTCACTTCCCAGGTGTCCTTGGTTCAGACACTCTCACTCCCAGGTGTCCTTGGTTGAGACACTCTCACACCCGGTGTACTTGGTTGTGACACTCTGACTCCCCAGGTGTTCCTTGTTGAGACACCCTCACTCCGCAGGTGTCCTTGGTTGAGACACTCTCACACCCAGGTGTCCTTGGTTGAGACACTCTCACTCCCAGGTGTCCTTGGTTGAGACACTCTCACTCACAGGTGTCCTTGGTTGAGACACTCTCACTCACAGGTGTCCTTGGTTGAGACACTCTCACTCCCCAGGTGTCCTTGGTTGAGACCCTCTCACACCCAGGTGTCCTTGGTTGAGACACTCTCACTCACAGGTGTCCTTGGTAGAGACACTCTCACTCCCAGGTGTCCTTGGTTGAGACACTCTCACTCCCCAGGTGTCCTTGGTTGAGACCCTCTCACACCCATGTGTCCTTGGTTGACACACTCTCACACCCAGGTGTACATGTTTAAGACACTCTCACTCCCCAGGTGTCCCTGGTTGAGACACTCTCACTCCCAGGTGTCCTTGGTTGAGACTCTCTCACACCCAGGTGTCCTTGGATGAGACACTCTCACTCACAGGTGTCCTTGGTTGAGACATTGTCACTCCCAGGTGTCCCTGGAGAGACACTCTCACTCCCAGGTGTCCTTGGTTGAGACACTCTCACTCCCAGGTGTCCTTGGTTGACACACTCTAACTCCCCAGATATCCTTGGTTGAGACACTCTCACTCCCCAGGTGTCCTTGGTTGAGACCCTCTCACACCCAGGTGTCCTTGGTTGAGACCCTCTCACTCCCCAGGTGTCCTTGGTTGAGACACTCTAACTCCCCAGGTGTCCTTGGTTGAGACACTCTCACTCCCCAGGTGTCCTTGGTTGAGACCCTCTCACACCCAGGTGTCCTTGGTTGAGACACTCTCACTCACAGGTGTCCTTGGTTGAGACACTCTCACTCCCCAGGTGTCCTTGGTTGAGACCGTCACACACCCATGTGTCCTTGGTTGAGACACTCTCACTCCCAGGTGTCCTTGGTTGACACACTATCACACCCAGGTGTACATGTTTAAGACACTCTCACTCCCCAGGTGTCCCTGGTTGAGACACTCTCACTCCCCAGGTGTCCTTGGTTGAGATACTCTCACTCCCACGGGTCCTTGTTTGAGATACTCTCACACCCAGATGTCCTTGTTTGAGAAACTCTTACTCCCCAGGTGTCCTTGGTTGAGACACTCTCACTCCCACGTGTCCTGCTTGAGACACACTCACACCCAGGTGTCCTTGGTTGAGACACTCTCACTCTCAGGTGTCCCTGGTTGAGACATTCTCACTCCCAGGTGTCCTGGTTAAGACACTCTCACCCGCAGGTGTCCTTGGCTGAGACACTATCACACCCAGGTGTCCTTGGTTGAGACACTCTCACTCCCCAGGTGACCTTGGTTGAGACACTATCACACCCCAGGTGTCCTTGGTTGAGACACTCTCACACCCAGGTGTCCATGTTTGAGACACTCTCACTCCTCAGGTGTCCCTGGTTGAGACCTCTCACTCCCCAGGTGTCCTTGGTTGAGACACTCTCACTCTCAGGTGTCCTTGGTTGAGATATTGTCACTCCAAGGTGTCCCTGATTGAGACATTGTCACTCCCAGATGTCCCTGGTTGAGACATTCTCACTCCCAGGTGTCCTTGGTTGAGACACTCTCACTTCCCAGGTGTCCCTGGTTCAGACACTCTCACTCCCAGGTGTCCTTGGTTGAGACACTCTCACACCCGGTGTACTTGGTTGTGACACTCTGACTCCCCAGGTGTTCCTTGTTGAGACACCCTCACTCCGCAGGTGTCCTTGGTTGAGACACTCTCACACCCAGGTGTCCTTGGTTGAGACACTCTCACTCCCAGGTGTCCTTGGTTGAGACACTCTCACTCACAGGTGTCCTTGGTTGAGACACTCTCACTCCCCAGGTGTCCTTGGTTGAGACACTCTCACACCCGGGTGTACATGTTTAAGACACTCTCACTCCCCAGGTGTCCCTGGTTGAGACACTCTCACTCCCAGGTGTCCTTGGTTGACACACTCTCACACCTAGGTGTACATGTTTAAGACACTCTCACTCCCCAGGTGTCCCTGGTTGAGACACTCTCACTCCCCAGGTGTCCTTGGTTGAGACCCTCTCACACCCAGGTGTCCCTGGTTGAGACACTCTCACACCAAGGTGTCCTTGGTTGAGACACTCTCACTCCCCAGGTGTCCTTGGTTGAGACACTCTCACTCCCAGGTGTCCTTGGTTGACACACTCTCACACCCAGGTGTCCTTGGTTGAGACACTCTCACTCCCAGGTGTCCTTGTTTGGACACTCTCACTCCCCAGGTGTCCTTGGTTGAGACACTCTCACTCCCCAGGTGTCCTTGGTTGAGACACTCTCACTCCCCAGGTGTCCTTGGTTGAGACCCTCTCACACCCAGGTGTCCTTGGTTGACACACTCTCACACCCAGGCGTACATGTTTAAGACACTCTCACTCCCCAGGTGTCCCTGGTTGAGACACTCTCACTCCCAGGTGTCCTTGGTTGAGACTCTCTCACACCCAGGTGTCCTTGGATGAGACACTCTCACTCACAGGTGTCCTTGGTTGAGACACTCTCACTCCCCAGGTGTCCTTGGTTGACACACTCTCACACCCAGGTGTACATGTTTAAGACACTCTCACTCCCCAGGTGTCCCTGGTTGAGACACTCTCACTCCCAGGTGTCCTTGGTTGACACACTCTCACACCCAGGTGTACATGTTTAAGACACTCTCACTCCCCAGGTGTCCCTGGTTGAGACACTCTCACTCCCAGGTGTCCTTGGTTGACACACTCTCACACACAGGTGTACATGTTTAAGACACTCTCACTCCCCAGGTGTCCCTGGTTGAGACACTCTCACTCCCAGGTGTCCTTGGTTGAGACCCTCTCACACCCAGGTGTCCTTGGTTGAGACACTCTCACTCACAGGTGTCCTTGGTTGAGACACTCTCTTCCCCAGGTGTCCTTGGTTGACACACTCTCACACCCAGGTGTACATGTTTAAGACACTCTCACTCCCCAGGTGTCCCTGGTTGAGACACTCTCACTCCCAGGTGTCCTTGGTTGACACACTCTCACACCCAGGTGTACATATTTTAGACACTCTCACTCCCAAGGTGTCCCTGGTTGAGACACTCTCACTCCCAGGTGTCCTTGGTTGAGACCCTCTCACACCCAGGTGTACTTGGTTGAGACACTCGCACTCCCAGGTGTCCTTGGTTGAGACACTCTCACTCACAGGTGTCCTTGGTTGAGACACTCTCACTCCCAGGTGTCCTTGGTTGAGACACTCTCACTGACAGGTGTCCTTGGTTGAGACACTCTCACTCCCCAGGTGTCCTTGGTTGAGACCCTCTCACACCCAGGTGTCCTTGGTTGAGACCCTCTCACTCTCAGGTGTCCTTGGTTGAGATATTGTCACTCCAAGGTGTCCCTGATTGAGACATTGTCACTCCCAGATGTCCCTGGTTGAGACATTCTCACTCCCAGGTGTCCTTGGTTGAGACACTCTCACTTCCCAGGTGTCCTTGGTTCAGACACTCTCACTCCCAGGTGTCCTTGGTTGAGACACTCTCACACCCGGTGTACTTGGTTGTGACACTCTGACTCCCCAGGTGTTCCTTGTTGAGACACCCTCACTCCGCAGGTGTCCTTGGTTGAGACACTCTCACACCCAGGTGTCCTTGGTTGAGACACTCTCACTCCCAGGTGTCCTTGGTTGAGACACTCTCACTCACAGGTGTCCTTGGTTGAGACACTCTCACTCACAGGTGTCCTTGGTTGAGACACTCTCACTCCCAGGTGTCCTTGGTTGAGACACTCTCACTCACAGGTGTCCTTGGTTGAGACACTCTCACTCACAGGTGTCCTTGGTTGAGACACTCTCACTCCCCAGGTGTCCTTGGTTGAGACCCTCTCACACCCAGGTGTCCTTGGTTGAGACACTCTCACTCACAGGTGTCCTTGGTAGAGACACTCTCACTCACAGGTGTCCTTGGTTGAGACACTCTCACTCCCCAGGTGTCCTTGGTTGAGACCCTCTCACACCCATGTGTCCTTGGTTGACACACTCTCACACCCAGGTGTACATGTTTAAGACACTCTCACTCCCCAGGTGTCCCTGGTTGAGACACTCTCACTCCCAGGTGTCCTTGGTTGAGACTCTCTCACACCCAGGTGTCCTTGGATGAGACACTCTCACTCACAGGTGTCCTTGGTTGAGACACTCTCACTCCCCAGGTGTCCTTGGTTGACACACTCTCACACCCAGGTGTACATGTTTAAGACACTCTCACTCCCCAGGTGTCCCTGGTTGAGACACTCTCACTCCCAGGTGTCCTTGGTTGAGACACTCTCACTCCGCAGGTGTCCTTGGTTGAGACACTCTCACTCACAGGTGTCCTTGGTTGAGACATTGTCACTCCCAGGTGTCCCTGGAGAGACACTCTCACTCCCAGGTGTCCTTGGTTGAGACACTCTCACTCCCAGGTGTCCTTGGTTGACACACTCTAACTCCCCAGATATCCTTGGTTGAGACACTCTCACTCCCCAGGTGTCCTTGGTTGAGACCCTCTCACACCCAGGTGTCCTTGGTTGAGACCCTCTCACTCCCCAGGTGTCCTTGGTTGAGACACTCTAACTCCCCAGGTGTCCTTGGTTGAGACACTCTCACTCCCCAGGTGTCCTTGGTTGAGACCCTCTCACACCCAGGTGTCCTTGGTTGAGACACTCTCACTCACAGGTGTCCTTGGTTGAGACACTCTCACTCCCCAGGTGTCCTTGGTTGAGACCGTCACACACCCATGTGTCCTTGGTTGAGACACTCTCACTCCCAGGTGTCCTTGGTTGAGACACTCTCAACCCCAAGTGTCCTTGGTTGAGACACTCTCACTCCCAGGTGTACTTGGTTGAGACACACTCACTCCCCAGGTGTCCTTGGTTGAGACACTCTCACTCCCAGGTGTCCTTGGTTGACACACTATCACACCCAGGTGTACATGTTTAAGACACTCTCACTCCCCAGGTGTCCCTGGTTGAGACACTCTCACTCCCCAGGTGTCCTTGGTTGAGATACTCTCACTCCCACGGGTCCTTGTTTGAGATACTCTCACACCCAGATGTCCTTGTTTGAGAAACTCTTAATCCCCAGGTGTCCTTGGTTGAGACACTCTCACTCCCACGTGTCCTGCTTGAGACACACTCACACCCAGGTGTCCTTGGTTGAGACACTCTCACTCTCAGGTGTCCCTGGTTGAGACATTCTCACTCCCAGGTGTCCTGGTTAAGACACTCTCACCCGCAGGTGTCCTTGGCTGAGACACTATCACACCCAGGTGTCCTTGGTTGAGACACTCTCACTCCCCAGGTGACCTTGGTTGAGACACTATCACACCCCAGGTGTCCTTGGTTGAGACACTCTCACACCCAGGTGTCCATGTTTGAGACACTCTCACTCCTCAGGTGTCCCTGGTTGAGACCTCTCACTCCCCAGGTGTCCTTGGTTGAGACACTCTCACTCTCAGGTGTCCTTGGTTGAGATATTGTCACTCCAAGGTGTCCCTGATTGAGACATTGTCACTCCCAGATGTCCCTGGTTGAGACATTCTCACTCCCAGGTGTCCTTGGTTGAGACACTCTCACTTCCCAGGTGTCCCTGGTTCAGACACTCTCACTCCCAGGTGTCCTTGGTTGAGACACTCTCACACCCGGTGTACTTGGTTGTGACACTCTGACTCCCCAGGTGTTCCTTGTTGAGACACCCTCACTCCGCAGGTGTCCTTGGTTGAGACACTCTCACACCCAGGTGTCCTTGGTTGAGACACTCTCACTCCCAGGTGTCCCTGGTTGAGACACTCTCACTCACAGGTGTCCTTGGTTGAGACACTCTCACTCCCCAGGTGTCCTTGGTTGAGACACTCTCACACCCAGGTGTACATGTTTAAGACACTCTCACTCCCCAGGTGTCCCTGGTTGAGACACTCTCACTCCCAGGTGTCCTTGGTTGACACACTCTCACACCTAGGTGTACATGTTTAAGACACTCTCACTCCCCAGGTGTCCCTGGTTGAGACACTCTCACTCCCAGGTGTCCTTGGTTGAGACCCTCTCACACCCAGGTGTCCCTGGTTGAGACACTCTCACACCAAGGTGTCCTTGGTTGAGACACTCTCACTCCCCAGGTGTCCTTGGTTGAGACACTCTCACTCCCAGGTGTCCTTGGTTGACACACTCTCACACCCAGGTGTCCTTGGTTGAGACACTCTCACTCCCAGGTGTCCTTGTTTGGGACACTCTCACTCCCCAGGTGTCCTTGGTTGAGACACTCTCACTCCCCAGGTGTCCTTGGTTGAGA